>NC_057801.1:411024812-411324812 GCF_018294505.1 Triticum aestivum
TTGTCTGATGTGCTTGAGGGTTATTGTCGGTGTCAAAACCGGCGGATCTCGGGTAGGGGGTCCCGAACTGTGCATCTAGGCGGATGATAATAGGAGACAAGGGACACGATGTTGTTACCCAGGTTCGGGCCCGGTCGGTGTCAAACTGGCGGATCTCGGGTAGGGGGTCCCGAACTGTGCGTCTAGGCGAATCGTAACAGGAGACAAGGGACACGATGTTTTACCCAGGTTCGGGCCCTCTTGATGGAGGTAAAACCCTACGTCCTGCTTGATTGATATTGATATTGTAGATGTTTACAAGAGTGGATCTATCACGAGATCAAGGAGGCTAAACCCTAGAAGCTAGCCTATGGTATGATTGTAATGGTTGTTGTTGTTCTACGGACTAGAGCCATCCGGTTTATATAGACACCGGAGAGAGCTAGGGTTACATAGAGTCGGTTACAATGGTAGGAGATCTACGTATCCGTATCTCCAAGCTTGCCTTCCACGCCAAGGAAAGTCCCATCCGGACACGGGATGAAGTCTTCAATCTTGTATCTTCATAGTCTTGGAGTCCGGTCGATGATGATAGTACGGCCGATGATAGTTCGGCTGATGATGGTAGTCCGGCTATCCGGACACCCCCTAATCCAGGACTCCCTCAGTAGCCCCTGAACCAGGCTTCAATGACGATAAGTCCGGCGCGTATATTGCTTGGCATTGCAAGGCGGGTTCCTCCTCCGAATGATAGAAGATTGTGAACACCAGGATAGTGTCCGGCTCTGCAAAATAAATTCCACATTCCACCGTAGAGAGAATAATATATACACAAGTTCAATCTGCTGACGGTTTTTGCGGCATGTCGTCACGCCACTACCAAGCCATTACTTGAATCGTTTTTTACTCTACCACCTCAGCGCATTTAGCAAAGCGGTTTCCTTGGCACGTCTTGTTGAAGCAGAGGTCGTGTTCCCCCTTAATCCGGGATTCTCATCAATACGGACGTGGGTAACCCAACCGCATCATTGATGGTGATGCTTGGGGGATAAGAGAGTTTTACCAGGCCGGTGGGGGACGCGTAGACTTCGCCCGCCCATATAAGGGATGAGGATTCACCTTTTCACCTACGCCTTCTTCCTCCTTTGCTTATCCATCTCCGCACACTCGAGCTCCAGCGCCCAAGCCCGCACATCTCATCTCAACCTTCCCTAGTTATGTCCGGAGCGGGAGGCAAGTGGATGACCTCCTCCGTTACGGAGGAGCACATCCAAAGACTGTGTAGCGCCGGCTACCTGTCCGGCGACATCGCGCACCGGCTGCCCGACGAGGGGCAGCTCATCCCCACCCCCAGGCCCCATGAGAGGGTCGTTTTTCTTCCCCACTTCCTCCGCGGACTGGGTTTTCCACTTCACCCCTTTGTCCGGGGGTCATGTTCTACTACGGCCTGGATTTCCATGCTCTGGCGCCAAACTTCATCCTCAACATCTCGGCGTTTATTGTCGTGTGCGAGGTCTTCCTCTGCATCCAGTCCCACTTCGGCTTGTGGCTCAAGACCTTCAATGTCAAGCCGAAGGTAGTGAAGGGCACTCAAGCGGAGTGTGGAGGCGCCATGTTGGGCAAGATGCCCAATGTCCTTTGGTTCGAAGGGGCCTTCGTGGAATCCGTCAAGGGATGGCAATCGGGGTGGTTCTATATCACCGAGCCGCGCGACCCTAAGTGGGCAGCGGCCCCCGAGTTCAGATCTGGTATCCCCACGCAGCTCACCTCCTAGAAAGAGAAGGGCTTGCTATGGGGTAGTTCGGAGGAGCTGACGGTACTCCAAGCCTGTATCCAGAAGCTGGTGAAGAAGCTCAGGCTGGTTAACGTGGTCCAAGTCATGCTCGTCCGCCGGATTCTCCCTTGCCAAGAGCGGGCATTCAAACTGTGGGAGTTCAATCCGGAACAGCACCAGGCGCTGAGCGGGCTCTTCGACACGACGTACGAAGGCGCCTGGAGGGTGTTGTTTAAGGGCGCCGAAGCCCCTGCATCCGCGACTGAAGATCATGGATTTCGCCCGCAGCGCCAAGCCGACGAGGTAAGTGATTCTACCCCTTTACGGGACACTTGCTTTTCATAGTTTGACTCGATGCGGGTTTTAATTTCCCCTTTTCCTTTGACAGGACTGGATGAGGAAGGCGGAGCGGATTATCTGCCCGGCTCCCATTCCAGAAAACCCAGTAGACGCCCGTCTAGCGAGGCTGCTGGTTCCGGCACCGCACGTGGTGCCGGAGAAGAAGGCCAAGAAGGAGGCCACGGGTGCTCGAAAGAGTTCCCATTTTCAGGTGTCCGACGACTCCGGGGCGGACTCCTCCCCCGAAAACGAGGAGGAGAAAGAGGACTCTCTCCCAGAGGAGGGAGAGAGGAAGAGGAAGGCTTCCCCAATAGGGGAGGCCGAAGGGTCCAAGAGGGGAAGGACTATTCCCCCGGACAGCTCTGCCAACATCAACGTTAGCGAGGAAGAATGGCCTTCAAGGGCCAGGCCTCCGGCGAGATCATAAGTATCCGGATTCCTGAATGATTTATAATTTCTTTTCTGTGTCACATAGTGTCATTCTCATGCCGCATGCTGCCTATAGTCCGGCCAATGATGATCTCCCCGCTTCATCGAGTGGGTCGTTGGCTCCGTCGGATGTAGATTCTATCCCGACTGCCTCCACCCCTCACGACACCGAGGACGCCGAGGTGGGATCCCAAGAAGGGACCCATCAGGGGGAGGCTCCGGAGGCGCCACAAGGCAGCCTCCCGGACTTTGCGTCGGACTCCACATCAGAACCCGCAGTGGTTCCGGAGTCCGGCCGGTGGCCCCTTCGCACGAAGGGCAAGACCGTGACACCGGCGGCTGTCGTGCAACCAGAGGCACCGGACAATTTGTTGGAGGCGCTCCAGAGCGCTTCCATCGAGGAAGAACACCGCACTATTATGAGTGCGGTGATTCAAAAGGTACAGCTCGCCAAGAGCGGGCTGACCGAAGCCTGCAGTAGCCTTCTATCAGGCTTTGAGGTAAGAAGTTAAAAATATGCAATGTAATACCGCATAGATAGTAGCCCCTGATGCTCGGTTCGGTGTTCGGAAAGAAAAGCCGGACTGAGGATCTGAAAAAAAAAAGATATACGCAGGGTTGCTAAAAAAAGTATGTCAATATGGGTTGCTGGCTACACTGCTGACCTCTGCCGCACTGACTGCGGAGGTTGGTGCTTTGAAGCAGGAGCTCGAGCGGTCCGAGCAAGAGCTCGGCCGCGCCAAGAAGCAGCTCCAGGACAAAGAAGGTGAGTAACACCACTTTGAACTTGTACCTTACAGAAAAGGATTTAGGTTGCAACAAAAAATAACAAGGATAACATGGGTACTGCAGGGGCCACGAACGAGGTGGCGACCCTGAAGGAGGCCGTGTCTGCGGCCGAACACAATGCGGCCGCGGAATGGGCAGAGCGAGAAAAGCAGGAGGCGCGGGTGGCGGTGGTTCAGCAAGAGCTCCAGGCTCTCATGGAAAAGCATGAGAGTTTGGAGCGTGACTCAAAGACTCGAGAGTCCGAGATTGCCTCGGCTCTCAAAAGTGCCAAGACTGCCAAGGCCGATGCCCATAAGTCTCTTCAGGAGATTGAGTTGGTGAGGAAGATAGCGGCGGGTAAGGCATTTTTCATGCAAATCAAGCATGTGAATGTAAATTACGTGTTACTTACCCGAATTCGGAGCTCTCTAGGGGCGTTTGCAGATCTGCCTCACAGCGTGTCTGATGCCGCCGCATTCTACCGAGCCGAGGAGGGGAGCTCAACGGAGAAGGTCTTCTGGTCTCAGTATGCTGAGGCCGGCCATCCGGTGCCCCTTAGCGACTAGCTGAAGCAGCTGGTCGAGCTCCACAAGGTGGCCGAGCAGGCCATGAAGGGCCTCATAGTCCGGCTGTGGCCTGGAGAGGCCATGCCTGGGAGCTACTTCGGCCTCGTGCAACGGTTGGTGGATGTGTGCCCCTGGGTGGAGGTTATCAAGTGCTCCGCCTGTATTGAAGGTGCTCGTCGGGCCCTTGCCCGCGCAAAGGTGCATTGGAGCAAGCTGGATGCGGAGAAGCTAATCACTGACGCGCCACCAGCGGGCAAGGAATATCGTACGCCTGAGATGTACTATCAGACTGTCCTGAAGGGTGCCCGCAATGCCCCAGGGATGTAATTATTGAGTAAATTCGCAATGTGTTATCCTGTGCGCTGAAAACTTTGTTCATATGCGCTAAGCAACGCTTGTGAATTTAAAATATTACCTTCTGTTTGGCCGTTTATTAAATCTGAGAGATGGCAAGTCGTTGGCTTCAGCCCCCATGCCACGAGTGCTGGGGTGTTCGGGATAAACTTGAGCGCTCTTGTTCCCATTTTTGGGTCCATCTAGAGAGGCGCTCAACACAACGAACAAGGCAACCGGACTTATAGTGCTTGAACACTCTCACTTAGCCATAGAATTCTATAATTTTAAATTTCGGCGAAGCCCCTAGTATTCGGAAGACCGAATTCGGGGCGCTATCCACGCCTTCGTCAGACATTATCTGGAACTTCGCTCGAAGCGGCGTAGGTCTTTAAGGACCCGAAAGGACCTCTTGAACAGCGACCAGTCTCTCGCCTTATCATGACGGTCAGTTTTAGCTTTCTCCACTGAGGCGTTAACCCGGCTCAACCGGGGCGCAATCGCAGTGGTTCTCCCAGTGCTACCTTAGCCAATAGAACTGAACGTAAGGTGCCAAACATGGGAGACGAGCAAACCCAACTATTGACCCAAGACATGATTCGGAGCCGATTCATATAATGCTATAAGTTCGGGGTGCCGCACTTGTGAAAGTGTTCGGACTTTATCACACCATAATGCGGGGAACATAAGCCCCTGGTGTATTTGGCCGTACCAAAATGTACGGATGCAACATGTCATAAATGAACATATATATATAAGGTAATGCAATTATGGGCAAAAAGTGCTGCATTCTATTCGAGAAGAGCTGCTATGAGTGCGGAATGATACAAATAGTGCAGAAAGCAAGGGATTGGACGATTTAAAGGCGTCTCCCTCCAGGGGTAGGCCGTGGAATGGTGTATTTAACAAATTTAATGCTCGTAATGGAGACCACCTGAGTGTTCGTCGCGGCCTTTGTCCCTCCCTGGCTGTTGCATCATGAGTTCGGCAGGTTCGCCGCCGGACAGAGTTCTGTATAAAAAAGAGAGAAATAAAAGATAAAAAGAGCGACACACTTGGGAGCCCCTGGTGTGGTCGAACCGCACTCTGGGTCTGTTGTGGTTGTGCCTCTCCCCCTATGCCCACGGTATCTCTAGGGCGTAATTATGTACGCAAAGAGTTTGTCTTACGATTGTGCGAGGGCTGGGGTTGAGGCCGCATTGCTACGCGTGCTCGGAACGTGCCAGGTGGTCTTGGTTAATGTTGCTCCGGGCGCGTTTGGCCGTGTCCGGTCATTTAGCGGCCGGACTCGAAAATTGCCTTAAAAGGCTGCTCTGTACTTCTGCCACGAGAGCCACTGTATGTTCCTCCGTTCGGAGGGAGCGTTCCATGTTTCCATTGACCGTTATGACTCCACGAGGTCCTGGCATCTTGAGCTTAAGGTATGCATAATGCGGCACCGCGTTGAATTTTGCGAATGCGGTTCGTCCGAGCAGAGCGTGATAGCCACTACGGAACGGGACTATGTCGAAGATTAACTCCTCGCTTCGGAAATTATCCGGGGATCCGAACACCACTTCCAGTGTAACTGAGCCTGTACAACTGGCCTCGACACCTGGTATGACGCCTTTGAAGGTTGCCTTTGTATGTTTAATCCTTGAAGGGTCTATGCCCATCTTGCGCACTGTATCCTGATAAAGCAAGTTCAGGCTACTGCCGCCGTCCATTAGGACTCTTGTGAGGTGAAATCCATCGACGATTGGGTCTAAAACCAATGCGGCGAATCCGCCATGGCGGATATTGGTCGGATGGTCTCTTCGATCGAAAGTGATCGGGCAAGAGGACCATGGGTTGAATTTTGGGGCGACTGGCTCCATCGCGTATACGTCCCTTAGTGCACGCTTCCGCTCCCTCTTGGGTATATGCATTGCGTATATCATGTTTACCGTCCGAACTTGGGGGGAATCCCTTTTGTCCTCTGTTGTTCGGCGGCCGGGTCTCTTCCTCGTCATCGCTGTGTAGCCCCTTGTCATTGTTTTCGGCGATTAATTTGCCTGCCTGCTTGAATACCCAACAATCTCTGTTGGTGTGGTTAGTTGGCTTTTTGGGGGTTCCATGTATTTGACAGGAGCGGTCGAGTATACAGTCCAAATTGGACGGGCCAGGAGTGGTTCTTTTGAATGGCTTCTTCCGTTGACCGGGCTTGGAGCCTCGGAATCCGGCGTTGACTACCATATCCTCATTGCTGTCGCCGTTAATGCGGCGTTTGTTTTTGTTTCGACGCAACCTGCCATTGCGGTCCTTGGTATCCAGACTGTCAGCGTTTTTGCTGAGGTTGTTGCTGCGAGCTAGCCAGCTATCCTCTCCCGCACAAAAGCGGGTCATGAGTGACGTGAGGGCTGCCATGGATTTCGGCTTTTCCTGTCCTAGGTGTCGGGCCAGCCACTCATCGCGGATGTTATGTTTGAAGGCCGCAAGGGCCTCTGCATCCGGACAGTCGACGATTTGATTTTTCTTTGTTAAGAACCGTGTCCAGAATTGCCTGGCCGATTCGTCTGGCTGCTGGATTATGTGGCTTAGGTCATCTGCGTGCGGTGGTCGCACATACGTGCCCTGGAAGTTGTCGAGGAATGCGGCTTCCAGGTCTTCCCAGCATCCAATTGACTCTAGGCAGGCTGTTAAGCCAATGCCGAGCTGGTCCTTTAAGCTTGAGCCGGAGATATTTGATGGCATGAAGATCGTCGCCGCGGGCCATATGTATATGGAGGAGATAATCCTCAATCCAAACCGCGGGGTCTGTTGTGCCATCGTAGGATTCGATATTAACGGGTTTAAACCCTTTAGGGATCTGATGATCCATTACTTCGTCAGTGAAGCATAGTGGGTGTGCGGCGCCTCTGTATTGAGCAATATCGCGACGTAGGTCGAGAGAGCGTTGCCTGCTGTGTTCGGCCCGGCCGGAGTAGTTATATCCGGCGCGACGGTATTAGTCGTGGGACTTGGGGCGCCCACATGATCCATAGATAGATTTCGATTGTCTTGCCTTGTCCTCCAATATATCCCGCAAGTTCGGCGTGTTCCCCCGTGGCTTCATGCTTTTTGAGCGATGCCGGGGTACGGTTTTGGTGGAGGGCTTGCATGCCTCTCTGTCGCAGCCACGAGGTGGTCGGTCTGCCGTATTGTGCGCTGGTGATGCAGGTTTGTACGCTTCCTCCTCTAGTCGGGGGAGCAACTTGCATTTTGGGTAACTTTTGGAGGGGCGTTCGAGTTCATACTCTTCGGCCACGAGGACCTCGGTCCATCTGTCGGTCAGTAGGTCTTGATCAGCTTGAAGTTGTTGCTACTTTTTCTTTAGGCTGTTTGTCGTGGCCATTAGCCTACGTCTGAAACGCTCTTGTTCGACGGGATCCTCAGGCACGACGAATTCGTCGTCGTCGAGGCTTGCCTCGTCTCCGGAGGGAGGTAAGTAATTATCATCCTCGACCTCTTCGTCTGCCGCCCTCTTGTGAGGGCTTGCTTCTGCCTCCTGCGCTGGATCGTGCTGGAGGGGATTGTCTTCGGCACTTTCTGGGGTGTTATTATCTCCTGTGCCGGAATCTCTATTCTTGCTGTGGCGGGATTTAGAGCGGCGCCACTCATGTCGGCGCTTGGGCTATTTCTTTATGGAATCGGCCTCCGTTGCTTCTTCACCGTCCCCATCTTTTGGGGTGTCCACCATATATATGTCGTATGACGAGGTGGTCTTCCAGTGCCCTGTAGGCACTGGTTCTTCATATTCTCCGGCATCATCGTCCATACCGTCGATGTCTTCGGAGTCGTAGTCGAGTACGTCAGTTAGGTCGTCGATGGTGGCTACGAAGTGGGTGGTGGGTGGGCTCTGAATTTCTTCATCGTCCGCGTCCCAACCATCCTGGCCGTAGTTCGGCCAGGGCTCTCCGGATAGCGAGAGATGCTTCAGCGAATTTAAGATATCGCCGAAGGGCGAGTGCTGAAAGATGTCCGCAGCGGTGAATTCCATGATAGGCGCCCAGTCGGATTCGACCGGCAGGGGCGCAGGAGGTTCGGAGTCCGGCACCTCGGAGTCATGAGCTTTATGCGGGACAAGGTAAGTGTTCGGCTCCATCGCCGTAGAAGTTGCAGCTCCCGAGGCGGTGTCCAGCCATCCGTCCTCGATCTGAGCGATCGGCTCCGGACTATGGGTCGGAGCGGATTCGTGTGCGGCCTCCAAGGTGCTGTCCGGCGGCAGAGTTAGGTCGTGCCCATCGTGACAGCGCGGCGCGCTCGGCTGTGGCTCAGATCCATCGAAGATCAAGTCCCCGCGGATATGGGCCGTGAAGTTTAGGCTTCCAAACCTGACCTGACGGCCAGGGGCGTAGCTTTCGAACTGCTCCAGATGGTCAAGTGAGTTGGCCCGCAGTGCGAAGCTGCCGAATACGAAGATCTGTCTGGGGAGAAAACTCTCACCCAGGACTGCGTCGTTGTCGATTGAAGAGGCCATCAAGCCTATCGGTGACGACACAGAGGAACTCTCAATGAAAGCACCAATGTCGGTGTCAAAACCGGTGGATCTCGGGTAGGGGGTCCCGAACTGTGTGTCTAGGCGGATGGTAACAGGAGACGAGGGACACGATCTTTTACCCAGGTTCGGGCCCTCTTGATGGAGGTAAAACCCTACATCCTACTGATTGATATTAATATTGTAGATGTTTACAAGAGTGGATCTACCACGAGATCAAGGAGGCTAAACCCTAGAAGCTATCCTATGGTATGATTGTAATGGTTGTTGTTGTTCTACGGACTAGAGCCATCCGGTTTATATAGACACCGGAGAGGGCTAGGGTTACATAGAGTCGGTTACAATGGTAGGAGATCTACGTATCCGTATCGCCAAGCTTGCCTTCCAAGCCAAGGAAAGTCCCATCCGGACACGGGACGAAGTCTTCAATCTTGTATCTTCATAGTCTTGGAGTCCGGTCGATGATGATAGTCCGGCCGATGATAGTTCGGCTGATGATGGTAGTCCGGCTATCCGGACACCCCCTAATCCAGGACTCCCTCAGGCCCTCTCGATGGAGGTAAAACCCTACTCTTGCTTGATTAATATTGATGATATGGGTAATACAAGAGTAGATCTACCACGAGATCAGAGAGGCTAAACCCTAGAAGCTAGCCTATGGTATGATTGTTGTTCGTCCTACGGACTAAAACCCTCCAGTTTATATTGGCAACGAAGAGGATTAGGGTTACACAGAGTCGGTTACAATGGTAGGAGATCTACATATCCGTATCGCCAAGCTTGCCTTCCACGCCAAGGAAAGTCCCATCCGGACACGGGACGAAGTCTTCAATCTTGTATCTTCATAATCCAGGAGTCCGGCCAAAGGCTATAGTCCGGCCATCCGGACACCCCCTAATCCAGGACTCCCTCAGTAGCCCCTGAACCAGGCTTCAATGACGACGAGTCCGGCGCGCATATTGTCTTCGGCATTGCAAGGCGGGTTCCTCCTCCGAATACTTCATAGAAGATTTTGAACACATGGATAGTGTCCGGCTCTACAAAATAAGTTCCACATACCACCGTAGAGAGAATAATATTTACACAAATTCAATCTGCTGACGTATTCCATGGCGTGACATCACACCACAGCCAAGCCTTTATTCGAATCGTTGTTACTGTCCCACCTCAGTGTGTTTAGTGAGGCGGTTTCCTTGGCACGTCTTGTCAAAGCAGAGATCGTGTCCCCTTATTCCAAGATTCTCATCAATACTGGCGTGGATAACCCAACTGCGCCATTGATTACGGCGCTTGGGAGATAAGCGAGTTTTACCAGGCTGGTGGGGACGCATAGCTTCGTCCGTTCATATAAGGGGATAAGGATCCACCTTTTTACCTATGACTTCTTCATCCTTTGCTCATCCATTTCCGTGCACTCGAGCTCCAGCGCCCAAGTCTGCACATCCCACCTCAACCTTCTCCAGCCATGTCCGGAGCGAGAGGCAAGTGGATGGTCTCCTCCGTCACGGAGGGGCACATCAAAAAGCTGCGGAAGGCCGGATACTTGTCCAGCGACATCGCGCATCGGCTCCCCGACAAGGGGCAGCTTATCCCCACCCCCAGGCCCCATGAGAGGGTGGTGTTCCTCACCCACTTCCTCCGCGGACTAGGTTTTCCACTTCACCCATTTGTCTGGGGGCTCATGTTCTACTACGGCCTGGATTTCCACGATCTGGCCCCGAATTTCATCCTCAACATCTCGGCGTTCATCGTCATGTGCGAGGCCTTCCTCTGCATCCAGCCCCACTTCGGCTTATGGCTGAAGACCTTCAATGTCAAACCGAAGGTAGTGGGCGGACGCCAGGCGAAGTGCGGAGGTGCCATGGTGGGCAAGATGGCCAACGTCCTATGGCTCGAGGGCTCCTTCGTGGAGACCATAAAGGGGTGGCAATCGGGGTGGTTCTACATCACCGAGCCGCGTGACTGTAAATGGGTGGCGGCCCCCGAATTCCGATCTGGCTTCCCTACACGGCTCACCTCCTGGAAGGAGACGGGCCTGACGTGGGGTAATTCGGAAGAGCTGACCGGACTCCAAACCTGCGTCCAAAACCTGGTGAACAAGAAGCTCATGCTTGTCAACGTAGTCCAGGTCATGCTCATCCTCCGGATCCTCCCATGCCAACAACGGGCCTTCAACTTGTGGGAGTTTGATCCGTCACAGCACCAAACCTTGAGCAGGCTCTTCGACACTACATACGAAGATGCCTGGAAGGTGTTGTTCAAGGGCGCCGAGGCTCCCGCATCCGCTACCGAAGATCGCAGATTCAGCTCGCAGCGTCAAGCCAGCGAGGTAAGCTATTTTACCCTTTACAGGACACTTTTTTTCATAGTTTGACTCTATGCGGGATCTAAACTCCCTTACCTTTGACAGGCCTGGCAAAAGACGTCCGGGCAGGTTAACTATCCGGCTCCCCTGCCAGAAGACCCAGCGGACGCCCGATTAATGGGGCTGCTGGTTCCGGCACCTCACGTGGTGCCGGAGAACAAGGCCAAGAAGAAGGCCACGGGAACTCGAAGGAGTTCCCGGCGCCAGGTGTTGTCGGACTCATCGTCCGATGACTCCGAGGCGGACTCCTCCCGCGAAGACGAGGAGGAGGAAAAAGAGGCCTCTCCCCCAGCGGGGGGGAGAGAAGAAAAGGAAGGCCGCCCCAACTTGTGAGGCCGGAGGGTCCAAGAAGGGAAGGACCCTTCCTCCGGACTACTCCACCAATGCCGACGACAGCGAAGAGGAGTGGCCACCGAGGGCTAAGCCCCTGGCGAAATCATAAGTGTCCGGATACCAGAATAACTCATGGCGTTTCATTTGTCGCACAGAATCTCCTAACGCCGAATATAACCCTGCAGCCCGCCCAAGGACGGGCTCGACGCTTCAACGAGCGGCTCCCTAGATTCGTCGGACGTGAATAGCACCTCACTTCTGGCTGCCTCCTCTCCTCACGCTGCGGATGACACCGAAGTGGGGTCCCAAAAGGGGCCCAGCCAGGAGGAGGTGGTCCAGGAGGCGCCGCAGGGCAACCTCCCGGACTCCAAGCGAAAGGGGGATAAAACCCAAAGGGCTCTAAGTCCGACGCTGGGACGGACTCCGCACCGGAACCTTCAGTGGTTCCGGAGTCCGGCAGGCGGCCCCTTCGTAAGAAGGGCAAGACTGCGACACCGGTGACCTCCATCCAACCGGAGGCACCGGATAATTTGCTGGAGGCGCTTAACGGCGCCTCCATCAACGAGGAGCACCGCACTGTTATGAGTGTGGTGATCCAGGAAGTTTAGTCCGCCAAGAGCGGGCTGACTGAAGCCTGTGCCAGCCTTCTAATAGGATTTGAGGTATGTATTTAAGATATGTAAAAATATTACCGCATAGACAGTAGCCCCTGATGCTCAGTTTGGTGTTCGAAAAGAAAAGCCGAACTAAGGATCTAAAAAGATGTACGCAGGAGTCTAACATAAGCATGTCAATATGGGGAATGCAGGCTACGCTGCTAACCTCTGCCGCACTGACTGTGGAGGTCAATGCATTGAAGCAGAGCCTCGAGCGGTCCGAGAACGAGCTCGGCCTTGCCAAAAAGCAGCTCGAGGACAAAGAAGGTAAGTAATACCTTATGGAAGTATATAAAAGATGTGGTTGCAAAAAATGAAAGGAATAACGTGAGTATTGCAGGGGCCACGAATGAGGTGCCGACCCTGAAGGAAGTGGTGTCCAAGGCCGAAAGCAATGCGGTCGCGGAGCGCACCGAGCGAGAGAAGCAGGAGGCGCGGGTGGCGGAGGTGCGGCAAGACCTCCAGGCTCTCGTGGAAAAACACGAGAGTTTGGAGCGTGACTCAAAGACTCGAGAGTCTAAGCTCGCCTCGGCCCTTGAGAGCGCCAGAGCTGCTAAGGCCGAAGCCCAAAAAGCCCTCCAGGACATTGAAGCGATGAAGAAGATAGCGGCGGGTAAGGCATTCTTTATGCAAAGCAGGCACGTGAAAGTGAATTACTTGTTACTTACCCGAATCCGGAGCTCTCCAGGAGCATTCGCAGATCTGCCCTGTAGTGTGTCTGATACTGCCGCGTTCTACCGAACCAAGGAGGGGAGCTCAACGGAGAAGGTGTTCTGGTCTCAGTATGTTGAGGCCGGACACCCGGTGCCCTTGAGCGACCAGCTGCAGCAGCTGGTCGAGCTCCATAAGGTGGCCGAACAGGCCATGAAGGGCCTCATAGTTCGGCTGTGTCCTAAGGAACCATGCCTGAGAGCTACTTCGGGCTGGTGAGGCGGCTGGTGGACGCCTGTCCATGGATTGAAGTCGTCAAGCGCTCCGTCTGCATCGAAGGTGCCCGTAGGGCCCTTGCCCATGCTAAAGTGCACTGGGGTAAGATGGACGCTGAGAAGCTTGTGACGGACAGACCACCGCTGGGCAGGGAGTATCGCAAGCCCGAGATATATTATGAGGGCGTCCTGAAGGGTGCCCGCCTTATAGCAGGTGAATGCTCCAAAGATGTAATTTTTGAGTAAACTCGCATTTCTTATCATGTATGCTGAAACCTTGTTCAGATGCGCTAAGCAACGCTTGTGAATTTAAAATATTACCTTCTGTGCGTCCGTTTATTAAATTTGAGAGATGGCGAGTCGTCGGCTTCTGCCCCCATGCCACGAGTGCTGGGGTGTTCGGGATAAACTTGAGCGCTCTTTTTCCCATTCTTGGGTCCTTCGAGGGAGGCCCTCAACACAACGACGAGGCAACTGGACTATAATGCTTGAACACTCTCACTTAGCCATAGAATTCTATAATTTTAAATTTCAGCGAAGCCCCTAGTATTCGGAAGACCGGGTTCGGGGCGCTATCCATGCCTGGGCCGGACAAAGCCGACTCCTTGCTCTAAGCGGCATAAGTCTTTAGGGACTCGAAAAACCTCTCGAACAGCGACCGGCTCTCGCCCTATCATGACGGTCAGTTTTAGCTTTCTCCACTGAGGTGCTTAACCCAGCTGAACTAGGGCACAATCGCAATGGTTCTCCCAGCGCTACCTTAGCCGATATAACGGAACGTAAGGTACCAAAACATGGGAGCCGGGCAAACCCAACTATTGACCCAAGACATGATTCGGAGCCGATGCATATAATGCTATAAGTTCGGGGTGCCGCACTTGTGAAAGTGTTCGGACTTATCACACCATATATTGGGGTACTTAAGCCCCTGGTGTATTTGGCCGTACCAAAATGTATGGATGCAACATGTCATTGGTGAACATATATAGATAAAAAAAGGAATGCAATAATAGGCAGAAGCTATGTATTGTTTATTCCAAAAGGCTGCGGTAAAAGCAGAACGATACAAATAGTGCGATAAGCAATGGACGGGACTATTTGACATGTCCCCCTCCGGGGGCGAGCTGCGGGATGATATGTGAAACAAGTATACTGCTCGTTATAGAGACCACCTGGACACTCGACGTAGCTTTCTGCTTCCCTGGCTGTTGCATCATGTGTTCGACGATTCTACTGCCAGACAGGGCTTCTTGAGAATGGAGTCCTGAAAGTAAGAAAAAAAACAATGACACAATCGGGAGCCCCTGGTGCGGTTGAGCCGCATTCTGGGCCTGCCGTGGTCGTGCCCCTCCCCCTATGCCCATGGTATTTCTAGAGCGTAATTATGTACGCGTAGTACTGGTTTCGCAATTTCGCGAGGGCTGGGTTGGGGCCGCATTGCTACGCGTGCTCGGAACGTGCCAGGCGGTCTTGTTGTAGGTTACTCCGGGTGCGCTTGACGGTGTCCAGACGTTGAATAGCCGGACTCGAGAATTGCCTTGAGAGGTTGCCTTTTACTTCTGCCGCGAGGGCCGTCATATGCTCCTCCGTTCGGAGAGAGCGTTCGGTGTTTCTGTTGACTGTAATGACTCCTCAAGGGCCTGACATCTTGAGCTTGAGGTATGCGTAGTGCGTCACCGCATTGAACTTTGCAAATGCGGTTCGTCCGAGCAGTGCGTGATAGCCTCTGCGGAACGGGATTATGTTGAAGATTAATTCCTCGCTTCGGAAGTTATCCGGGGATCCGAAGACCACTTCAAGTGTAACTGAGCCTGTACAGTTGGCCTCTACACCTGGTATGACGCCTTTAAAGGTTGTGTTTGTGGGTTTAATCCTTGAGGGGTCTATGCCCATTTTGCGCACTGTATCCTGATAAAGCAGGTTCAGGCTGCTGCTGCCGTCCATCAGGACTCTGGTGAGGTGAAATCCGTCAATGATTGGGTCTAGAACCAATGCGGCGAATCCACCATGGTGGATTCTAGTGGGGTGGTCCCTTCGACCAAAAGTGATCGGGCCGGAGGACCACGGATTGAACTTTGGGGCGACTGGCTCCATCGCATATACGTCCCTTAGTGCATGCTTCCGCTCCCTTTTGGGTATGTGGGTTGCGTATATCATGTTCACCGTCCGCACTTGTGGGGGGGAAGCCCTTCTGTCCTCTATTGTTCGGCGGCTGGGGCTCCTCCTTGTCATCGCTATGCAGCCCCTTGTCATTGTTTTCGGCATTTAACTTGCCTGCCTGCTTGAACACCCAACAATCCCTGTTGGTCTGGTTGGCTGGTTTTTCGGGGGTGCCGTGTATCTGGCACGAGTGATCGAGTATTTGGTCCAAATTGGATGGGCCCGGATTATTCCTTTTGAATGGCTTTTTCCGCTGACCGGGTTTAGAGCCTCTGAATCCGGCATTGACTGCCGTATCCTCAGCATTATCACCGTTAATGCGGCGCTTGTGCTTGTTGCGACGCGACCTGCCGTTGCTGTCCTTGGTATCCAAATTACCAGGGCTCTTGGTCATGTTGTTACTATGAGCTAGCCAGCTGTCCTCTCCCGTGCAAAAGCGGGTCATGAGTGTTGTGAGGGCTGTCATGGATTTCGGCTATTCCTGTCCTAGGTGTCGGGCAAGCCACTCGTCGCGGATGTTATGTTTGAAGGCTGCAAGGGCCTCTACATCCGGACAGTCGATGATATGATTTTTCTTGGTTAGGAACTGTGTCCAGAATTGTCTGGCCGATTCCTCTGGCTGCTGAATTATGTGGCTTAGGTCATCGGCGTCTGGTCGTCGCACATAGGTGCCCTGGAAGTTGTCGAGGAATGCGGCTTCCAGGTCTTCCCAACAACCAATTGACTCCGCTGGCAAGCTGTTAAGCCAATGCCGAGCTGGTCCTTTAAGTTTGAGTGGGAGGTATTTGATGGCGTGTAGATCATCACCGCGGGCCATGTGGATATGAAGGAGGTAGTCCTCGATCCATACCGCAGGATCTGTTGTGCCATCATATGATTCGATGTTTACGGGTTTGAAACCCTCGGGGATTTGATGATCCATTACTTCATCTATGAAGCATAGTGGGTGTGCGGCGCCCCTGTACTGGGCTATATCACGACGTAGCTCAAATGAGCTTTGTCTGCTGTGTTCGGCTCGGCCAGATTTGCTGTATCCGGCATGACGGTTATCGTCACGTGTAGTGAGGCGCCCACGCGATCCGTAGATCGATCTTGTTTGCCTTGCCTTGTCCTCCAATATATCTCGCAGGTCTGGCGCATTTCCTCATGCCTTGGTACTTTTTGAGGGACGCCGGGGTGCGGCTTGAGTGGAGGGCCGAGAGGCCTCTCTGTCGCAGCCATGAGGTGGCCGGTCGGCCGTATCATGCGTTGGTGATGTAGGTTTAGGTGCTTCCTCCTCTAATCGGGGTAGCAGCCTGCGTTTTGGGTAGCTCTTGGAGGGGCGTTCGAGTTCACACTCTTCGGCCGCAAGGACTTCAGTCCATCTGTCAGCTAGCAAGTCTTGGTCAGCTCTAAGCTGTTGCTGCTTTTTCTTGAGGCTGCTTGCCGTGGCCATAAGCCTGCATTTGAAACGCTCTTGTTCGACGGGATCCTCAGGCACGACAAATTCGTCGTCATCGAGGCTTGCCTCGTCTTCGGAGGGAAGCATGTAATTATCGTCCTTTACCTCTCTGTCTGCCGCTCTCTCATGAGGGCTGGCTTCTCCATCCTCCTGCACTGAATCCTGCTGGAGGGGGTTGTCTTCGGTACTGTCCGGGGTGTTATTGTCTCCCGTGCCGGAATCGCCATTTTTGCTGTGGCGGGATTTAGAGCGGCGGCGCTGACACCGACGCTTAGGCTATTTCTTGGAGGGGTCATCCTTCGTTGTTCCATCGCCATTTCCCTCTTTTGGGATGTCCACCATGTATATGTCGTATGACGAGGTGGCCTTCCAGTGCCCTGTAGGCGCTGGTTCTTGGTCGTCTCCTGCCTCGTCGTCCATACCGTCGATGTCTTCAGAGTAGAAGTCGAGCATGTCGGTTAAATCATCGACAGTGGCTACGAAGTGGGTGGTGGGTGGGCTTTGAATTTCTTCGTCGTCCGCATCCCAACATTCCTGACCATAGTCCGGCCAGGGCTCTCCTGATAAAGAGAGAGACTTTAGTGAATTCAGGATGTCGCCAAAGGGTGAGTGCCGAAAGATGTCCGCGGCGGTGAACTCCATGATCGGCGCCCAATCGGATTCGATTGGCAGGGGTGCGGAAGGTTCGGAGTCCGGCGCCTTGGAGTCACGAGCTTCGCAAAGGACAGGGTTGGTGTACGGCTCAATCGCCATAGAGATCGCATCCCCCGAGGCGGTGTCCAGCCACCCGTCCTCATTCGGCGCAGTCGGCTCCGAGCTAAGGGTCGGAGCGGACACTGGTGCGGCCCCCAGGGCACTGTTCAGCGGCAGAGCTAGATCATGCCCATCGTGACAGTGCGGCATGCTTGGCTGTGGCTCGAACCCGTTGAAGATCAAGTCTCCGCGGGCATCAGCCATGTAGTTCAAACTTCCAAATCTGACCTGATGGCCAGAGGGTAGCTTTCAACCTGCTCCAGATGGCCAAGCGAATTGGCCCGTAGTGAAAAGCCGCCGAATACGAAGATTTGTCCGGGGAGAAAAGTCTCACCCTGGACCGCATCGTTGTTGATGATCGGAGGAGCCATCGGGCCTAAAGATGACGACACAGAGGAACTCTCAATGAAAGCACCAATGTCGGTGTCAAAACCGGCGGATCTCGGGTAGGGGGTCCCGAACTGTGCATCTAGGCAGATGGTAACAGGAGACAAGGGACACGATGTTTTTACCCAGGTTCGGGCCCTCTCGATGGAGGTAAAACCCTACTCCTGCTTGATTAATATTGATGATATGGGTAGTACAAGAGTAGATCTACCATGAGATCAGAGAGGCTAAACCCTAGAAGCTAGCCTATGGTATGATTGTTGTTCATCCTACGGACTAAAACCCTCCGGTTTATATAGGCACCGAAGAGGGTTAGGGTTACACAGAGTCGGTTACAATGGTAGGAGATCTACATATCCGTATTGCCAAGCTTGCCTTCCACGCCAAGGAAAGTCCCATCCGGACACGGGACGAAGTCTTCAATCTGGTATCTTCATAGTCCAGGAGTCCGGCCAAAGGCTATAGTCCGGCCATCCGGACACCCCCTAATCCAGGACTCCCTCAGTTATGTTCTGGACGAAGAAACTACTGGAGACCTTTTCGCTTGCAAAGATAGATATGATCGTAAGAAATTGTTAGCTAAGCTAAAAGAAAAGTCTTTGAATGCTAGAATGAAATATGACCCTGCTTTTGCTAGTTCACCTATCTGTATTTTTCATAAGGATTATGATTTCTCCGTCGATCCTGAGTTAATTACTTTGGTTGAATCTGATCCTTTTTATGGCTATGAATTTGAAACTGTTGTGGCACATCTTACAAAATTGAATGATATAGCCACCCTATTTACTCATGAGGAAAAAAAATCATTATTACTATATCCTTAAGTTATTCCGTTCTCATTAAAGAGTGATGCTAAAATATGGTTTAATTCTCTTGCTCCTGGTTGTGTGCGTAGTCTCCAGGATATGATTTATTACTTCTCCGCAAAATATTTCCCCGCTCATAAGAAACAAGCTTCCTTAACGGAAATATATAATTTTGTGCAAATTGAAGAAGAGAGTCTCCCACAAGCTTGGGGGAGGCTTCTCCAATTACTTAATGCTTTGCCTGATCATCCTCTCAAGAAAAATGAAATACTTGATATATTTTACAATGGACTAACTGATGCCTCCAGAGACCACCTGGATACTTGTGATGGTTGTTTTTTCAGGGAAAGAACTGTTGAGCAAGTTGAATTACTATTGAATAATACATTGAGCAATGATAATGATTGGACACTTCCTGAACTAACCCCTAAGCCAACTCCGAAGAAAAGGGGTATTCTATTTCTCGGTCCTAAAGATATGCAAGAGGCAAGTAAATCTATGAAAGAAAAAGTTATTAAAGCTGAAGATGTTAAGAATTTACCACCTATTGAACAAATACATGGTCTTGATAACCCGACACAGGTAGTAAAGGTAAATTCTCTCTATGGATTTGATGAAGGTGATATTCCTCGTTATAAGTCTGCTAGCCAATGCTTGGATGATCTTGATAATTTTATTGTTAAACAAGAAAACTTCAATGCTTATGTTGGTAGACAATTTAAACGTAATGCTTATATGATATATGTCTAGAGTTAAAGGTGACCTTAAGCTTATTAATAAACATGCATCTATGGTTACCACTCAAGTAGAACAAGTACTTCAGGCACAGAATGATTTGCTCAATGAGTTAAATAATAAGAAAAATGATAATGTTGTTAGAGTTATGACTAGAGGTGGTAGAATGACTCAGGAATCTTTGTATCTTGAAGGCCATCCTCAGAGAGTTGAGAAAGATTCTCAGAGAACTGATGTTGATGCACCTAGTTCTTCTAAGAAAAAGAAAAAGAAAAATGATAGGACTTTGCATGCTTCTAGTGAACACGTTGTTAACACCCCTGAGAATCCAATGATATTTCTATTTCTGATGCTGAAACCCAATCTGGTAATGAACATGAACCTAGTGATAATGTTAATGATGATGTTCATGTTGATGCTCAACCTAGTAATAACAATGATGTAGAAATTGAACCTGTTGTTGATCTTGATAACCCACAATCAAAGAATCAATGTTATGATAAGAGAGACTTCGTTGCTAGGAAGCATGGTAAAGAAAGAGAACCAGGGGTTCAGAAACCCATGTCTTTTCCTCCTAAGCCATCCAAGAAAAAGGATGACAAGGATTTTGAGCGCTTTGCTGAAATGATTAGACCTATCTTTTTGTATATGCATTTGACTGATATGCTTAAAATGAATCCTTATGCTAAGTATATGAAAGATATTGTTACAAATAAAAGAAAGATACCAGAAGCTGAAATTTCCACCATGCTTTCTAATTACACCTTTAAGGGTGGAATACCGAAGAAACTAGGAGATCCAGGAGTACCAACTACACCATGCTCCATTAAAAGAAACTATGTTAAAACTTCTTTATGTGATCTTGGAGCCGGTGTTAGTGTTATGCCTCTCTCTTTATATGGTAGACTTGATTTGAATAAGTTGACACCTACTAAAATCTCTTTGCAAATTCCCGATAAATCAACTGCTATAGCCATCAGTATTTGTGAGGATGTGCCTGTTGTGGTTGCAAACGTTACTATTTTAATGGACTTTGTTATTCTTGATATTCCCGAGGACGATAGTATGTCGATCATCCTTGGTAGACCTTCTCTAAATACTGCAGGGGCTGTTATTGATTGGAACAAAGGCAATGTCACTTTTCATGTTAGTGGTAATGAGCATACAGTAGACTTCCCGAGAAAACAACCTCAAGTCCACAATATCAATTCTATTGGAAAAATTTCAATGATTACTATCGGAGGTTTTGAATTCCCTCTTCCTACTGTTAAAAAGAAATATGACATTCTTATTGTTGGGGACATGCATATCCCCGTTGAGGTAACCTAGTGTTATTCGAAAATTCTCCGGTTTCATGTTATTCGAAAGAAGTTTGTTAACAAGACTTGATCAACCTTGTTAGTGGATTCCTTTTGATGAGCATGAGATGGTTGAAGTTGGAAAGCACAACTCTTTGTACCCTCCTTTTACTTTCCGTTATTTAGATTAAATAAAGAAAAAATAGTATTTGTCTATCTGTTTTCTGAATTATCCATCCAATAAAAAATACCCCGAAAATAGAAGTTCTCCAAATGCCTTGAAAATGAAGTATGATTTTTTGCATAATATTTAAGAATTTCTGGCACTCAGAACACACCAAGGGGACCCACCATTTGGCCACGAGGGTGGAGGGCACGCCCTACCCCCTTGGGCGCACCCCCTGCCTCATGGGCCCCATGTGGACCCCCTCCACTTATTCCAGCACCCACTCACTTCGTTTTCCTCTAGAAAAAATCCTCCCATAGCTCAAACCCGTGTTCTAGCTCATCTTGCTGCCATTTTCGATCTCCTTGCTCAAAGCTCCATTCACAAAACTGTTTTGGAAGATTGTTCTTCGGTATGTGACTCCTCCAATGGTCCAATTAGTTTTTGTTCTAGTTCTTTATGTATTACAAATTTTTGCTACTGAGGTGACCCTGTTCTTGAGCTTGCATGTCAAATTAATATGGTCCAAAGTAGTTTTAATGCATGATATAGCCTCTGGGCACTTCTGGGAGTAGTTTCTATCAATCTTGTTGAGTTTGGTTCACTTTTATTTTGAGTCACCAAAATTTCTGAAATTTTTCAAAGAAAGAAAATGATGAAGAGATTGTGGAGGGGCTCCTCGAGCCGAAGCTCAAATACAATCATCCTCGCACCATGGAGGTCCAGCCGTGTGAATGGCCTTGCGATCCGTTCTTGAGGGACGCCGGAATTCACGACAATTTTATTTGGCTGAGAATGCAGGCCTCACCAACTTCCTCCATGACCAGCGTGAACAATATCTCCTACTCACTAATATTTTTGTGCAAAAATTTTACTTCCATGCTAAGAAATCACCACCTTCGGTGCAGTTTCACTTATATGATGAGGTTAAGGAGATGTCACTCCATAATTTTTGTTGGGTTTGCAAGATACCCTTTGAGGGTAGCATAGAGTGACCACATCCTAGTGATGTGGATGGATTTATTGATAGAATTTCTATAGGGGAAACGAGGAAAGTTTTCGATGCAAGAACTTTGCTAAATTGTTAAGTCTGAACCGTACAAAGGGCCCCATCTTCGGAGGCATCTTTGCTTCATGCCTTGCTAAACACTTTGAGATACCTATTAGGCATCATGAGAAAGAGGAAAAGTTGTTGCCCACTATTTTTCTAGATATAAGAGTATGGTATCACATAAATTTATTGTTAAAAATAAAAAGAAGATGCTTAAGTATAATTTGATATTTGATAAAACTCACTGTGAGACTATTACCAGGCCTGCACCCTCTTTGTTTAACATACTTTTAGGCACGTACCTCATCTTGCCCGAGGCCATTTACGCATACTGGAGGCTGACACAAGTCCCAGAGCCTGAGCCTGAGCCACCACTTGACCCATATCGACAGTCTGTTTATCAGTGGGATCCGGAGGAGATCGCTAACCAGTGGCACCCTAAGGACCCTCCTCAGTACACCGGAGAGAGTAGCTTCCATCCATGGGCATAGACCAACTTAGGCCAAAAGCCTAAGCTTGGGGGAGTACGTATTTCTCGCCGACATTACATTCATGTTCACACACTCATGCTAGTTGTCGGTGCTCATACTTTTTCATTGTACCATCCATGCTAGTTTTTTTTCTTTTCTTGCTTTTTTCTTGTGTGTTTGAAAAACCTTAAGAAAAACCAAAAAAATAGTTGTAGCTTTTAGCTAGTTTACTTTCCATGCTTGTAGTAATAATTAGAAAGAAAACCCAAAAAGATTTCTCATTCTTCTTGTGCTTGTTGGGAGCTTTCCCGTGTAAATAGTTTTATTCTTTTCTTTGGGGGTCGAGAGGAGAAGACCACGATGAAAATGTTGAGTGGCTCTCATATGCATTATTGTTGATCTAACTAGGAGCCCATATAACCTTGTCTTCTCCTTTGTATTAAATTCTTGCATATTCCAGCTTAGTCCAATGCACGCACACTATTATATTATCCACACCGTTAGGTCGTGCGAGTGAAAGGCAACAATGACGATATATGATGTACTGATTGGGATGAGAGAAGCTGGTATGAACTCGACCTATCTTGTTTTTGTAAATATGATTAGTTCATCGTTCCTGATTCAGCTCATTATGGATGAAACATGTTTGCAATGACAATTAGAGATTATAGTTGCTCATGCCATGCTTAACTAGCTAGGAGTTTATAATGGTTTACCTTGCGTGCCAACATGCTATTAAAATGGTTGTGATGTGGTATGATAGGGTGGTATCCTCCTTTGAATGATTCGAGTGGCTTGACTTGGCAAATGTTCACGCATGTAGTTGAAACAAAACCAACATAGCCTTCACGATACTTATGTTCATGGTGATTTATATCCTACTCATGCTTGCACTCATTGTTGATTAATTTTAATGCATGTTCATGACTGTTGTCACTCTCTAGTTGGTCACTTCCCAGTCTCTTTCTAGCCTTCACTTGTACTAAGCAGGAATACTGCTTGTGCATCCACTTCCATAAACCCCAAAGTTATTCCATATGAGTCCACCATACCTTCCTATATGCGGTATTTACCTATCATTCCAAGTAAATTTGTATGTGCCAAACTCTAAACCTTCAAATGAAATTCTATTTTGTATGCTCGAATAGCTCATGTCCAACTAGGTTTGTCTATATCTTCCATGCTAGGTGGGTTATTCTCACGATGAGTGGACTCCGCTCATCATTCACGAGAAAATGGCCGGTAACTGGGATGCCCATTCCCATGCTGAAATCAAATCAAAATAATTGCAAACAAACCTCCCCGGGATTGTTGTTAGTTGGATGCCATCCATTATTTCAGACAAGCCATGGATTGATGTTTGTTGGTAGTGGGGGAGTATAAACTTTACCATTCTGTTTGGGAACCGCCTATAATGTATGTACCATGGAAGATATCGAGATCTCTTGGTTGTTATGTTGACAATGAAAGTATACCGCTCAAAATATTATTTGCCTCTATTTCAAAACTCGAGCTCTAGCACCTCTACAAATCCCTGCTTCCCTCTGCGAAGGGCCTATCTATTTACTTTTATGTTGAATCATCATCCTCTTATTAAAAAGCACCAGTTGGAGAGCACCGCTGTCATTTGCATGCGTTGCTATTAATTTACATTGAGTATGACTATGACTGGATCTCTTTTACCATGAATTACAATGTCTAGTCAATCCTTGATCTTCAGGAGTGCTCTGCATATATGTTTTGCGGTCTCAGAAAGGGCTAGCGAGATACCATCTTGTTGTATCATATTATGATTGTTTTGAGAAAGTGTTGTCATCCAAGATTTATTATTATTGCTTGCTAGTTGATTATGCCATTGATATGAGTAAACATGAGACCTAAGTGTTATTGTGAATATGGTTAGTTCATAATCTTTGCTAAAAACTTGAATGCTAGCTTTACATATTTGCAACAACAAGATCAAATAGAGTTTGTAAAAGTTTTTCTTCATCACTTTTAGTTTGTCAACTGAATTGCTTGAGTACAAACAAATGTTTAAGCTTGGGGGAGTTGATATGTCTCCAACGTATCTACTTTTCTAAACACTTTTGCCCTTGTTTTGGACTCTAACTTGCATGATTTGAATGGAACTAACCTGGAATGATGATGTTTTTAGCAGAACTGCCATTGTGATATTTTTGTGCAGAAATAAAAGTTCTAGAAATGACCTGAAAATCCACGGAGACATGTTTTGGAATTAATAAAAAATATTAGCGAAAAAATCAGCCTCAGGGGGCCCACACCCTGTCACAGGGGGTGCAGCCCCCCCCCCCCACCCGGGGGGCGCCCACTGCCTTGTGGGCCCCTTGGGACTCCACCAACCTCAATCCCAACTCCATATATTCACTTTCAGGGAGAAAAAATAAGGAAGAAGGATTCATCATGTTTTACGATACGAAGCTGCCGCCAAGCCCTAATCTTCTTCGGGAGGGCTGATCTGGAGTTCGTTCGGGGCTCCAGAGAGGGGAATTCGTCGCCATCGTCATCATCAACCATCCTCCATCACCAATTTCATGATGCTCACCGCCGTGCGTGAGTAATCCCATCGTAGGCTTGCTGGACAGTGATGAGTTGGATGAGATTTACCATGTAATCGAGTTAGTTTTGTTAGGGTTTGATCCCTAGTATCCATTATGTTCTAAGATTGATGTTGCTATGACTTTGCCATGCTTAATGCTTGTCACAAGGGCCCGAGTTCCATGATTTCAGATCTGAACCTATTATGTTTTCATGAATATATGTGAGTTCTTGATCCTATCTTGCAAGTCAATAGTCACCTACTATGTGTTATGATCCGGCAACCCCGAAGTGACAATAATTGGGACCACTACCGGTGATGACCATAGTTTGAGGAGTTCATGTATTCACTAAGTGCTAATGCTTTGGTCCGATACTCTATTAAAAGGAGGCCTTAATAACCCTTAGTTTCCATTAGGACCCCGCTGCCACGGGAGGGTAGGACAAAAGATGCCATGCAAGTTCTTTTCCATAAGCACGTATGACTATATTCGGAATACATGCCTACATTACATTGATGAAATGGAGCTAGTTCTGTGTCACCCTATGTTATAACTGTTGCATGAGGAATCTCATCCGACATAATTATCCATCACTGATCCATTGCCTACAAGCTTTTCACATATTGTTCTTTGCTAAGTTACTTTTCCGTTGCCACTGTTACGATTACTACAAAACTGTTACTGTTACTTTTGCCACTGTTATCGTTACCTCCATACTATTTTTCTACTAAATACTTTTTTGCAGATATTAAGTCTTTCAGGTATGGATGAATTGACAACTCGGCTGCTAATACTTGAGAATGTTCTTTGGCTCCCCTTGTGTCGAATCAATAAATTTGGGTTGAATACTCTACCCTCGAAAATTGTTGTGATCCCCTATACTTGTGGGTTATCAAGCATCCAGGTTCTACTATTGGTTATTGATTGGAGATGTGCCTCGATCATGTCTACATAGTTCTTGAACCCGTAGGGTCCGCATGCTTAACGTTAGATGACAATTTGTATTATGAGTTATGTGTTTTTGATGACCGAAGTTTGTTTGGAGTCCCGGATGAGATCACGGACATGACGAGGAGTCTCAAAATGGTCGAGAGGTAAATATTGATATATTGGAAGGTTATATATAGACACCGGAATGGTTCCGAAGAAGATCGGGGATTTTTCGGAGTACCGGGAGGTTACCGGAACCCCCCGGGAAAGTTATTGGGACTATTGGGCCGTAGTGGAGGAGAAGAGGCAGGCCACGGGAGGTGGCACACACCCCCTCCCCTTGCCCCAATCCGAATTGGACAAGGGGAGGGGGCGCGGCCCCCCCTCTTTCCTTCTCCCTCTCTCCCTTCCCCTTTCCCCTCTTCGTTGAGTGGAAGGAGGGGGGGTCAAATCGTACTTGGACTAGGAGTCCAAGTAGGACTCCCCCTTGGCGTGCCCTTCTTGGTCGCCGGCCTCCTCCCCCCTCATTTATATACGTGGCCAAGGGGCACGCCAAAGGACAGCAAGATTTCTCCTAGCCGTGTACGATGCCCCCTTCCATAGTTTACTCCTCCGGTCATAACGTCGTAGTGCTTAGGCGAAGCCCTGTGCGGATCACATCATCAACACTGTCACCACGTCGTCGTGCTAACGGAACTCTCCCTCGACCCTCTACTGGATCAAGAGTTTGAGGGACGTCATCAAGCTGAATTCATGTTGAACACGGAGGTGTCGTACATTTGGTACTTGGATCGGTTGGATCGTGAAGACGTTCGACTACATCAACCGTGTTAACTAACGCTTCCGCTTTCGGTCTACGAGGGTACGTGGACACACTCTCCCCTCTCATTGCTATGCATCTCCTAGATAGATCTTACATGATCGTAGGAACTTTCCTGAAATTGCATGCTATGTTCCCCATCAGCAAGATCTATCCATGGAGATGCATAGCAACGAGAGGGGAGAGTGGGTCTACGTACCCTCGTAGACCATAAGCGGAAGCGTTTGTTAACGCGGTTGATGTAGCCGAACTTCTTCGCGCTCCAACCGATCAAGTACCAAAAGTACAGCAACTCCGCGTTCAGCACATGTTCAGCTCGGTGATGTCCTCTGCCTTCTTAATCTAGCAATACGGAGAGGTAGTGGATGAGTTTTGGCAGCACGACGGTGTGGTGACGGTGATGGTGAAGCTATCTCTGCAGGGCTTCGCCTAAGCACTATGAATATATGACTGAGGGTGCAAACGGTGGAGGGGGCGTCGCACAAGGCTAAGCAATTGTCGTGGTTATGTGTGGTGCCCCCTCCCACATATATATAGGTGGGGGAGAGGCCAAGGGGCGCCCGAAGTAGGTCCGAATCCTACTAGGGCTCCTGCCTTTGACCTCCCCCCTTTCCATATTTGTTGGAGGGGGAAAGGAAAGGGTGGACTTTTCCCCCACTTGGCCGACTGCCATAGGGGGTGCGCCAGCCCATTGTGGGCTGATGTGCTCCCCTCTAATGGCCCAATAGGCCCATTACCCTCCCAGGGGTGTCCGGTACCCCCTCCGGTATTCCGATGGCTACCTGGTACACTCTGAAACACTTCCGGTGTCCGAATACCATCGTCCTATATATCAATCTTCACCACCAGACCATTTCGGAGCTCCTCGTCATGTACTGATCTCAACCGGGACTCTGAGCAACATTGGGTCACCAAATCATATAACTCATATAACACTATATCGTCAATGAGCGTTAAGCGTGCGGACCGAGAACTATGTACACATGACCGAGACACCTCTCTGGTCAATAACCAATAGCAGAACCTGGATGCCCATATTGGCTCCTACATATTCTATGAAGATCTTTATCAGTCGAACCTTATGACAACATACGTAATTCCCTGTGTCCATTGGTATGTTACTTTCCCGAGATTCGATCGTTGGTATCTTCATAGCTACTTCAATCTCGTTACCAGCAAGTCTCTTTACTCATTCTGTAATACATCATCTTGCAACTAACTACTTAGTCACTTTGCTTGCAAGGCTTCTTATGATGTGTATTACCGAGAGGGCTTAGAGATACCTCTCCGATACTCAGAGTGACAAATCCTAATCTCGATATATGCCAACTCAACAAACACCTTCGGAGATACATGTAGAGCATCTTTATGATCACCGAGTTACGTTGTGAATTTTGATAGCACACAAGGTATTCCTATGGTATCCGAGAGTTGCATAATCTCACAGTCGAAGGAATATGTATTTGTCATCAAGAAAGTAATAGCAATAAACTAACTGATTAATATGCTAAGCTAACGGATGGTCTTGTCCATCACATCATTCTCCTAATGATGTGATCTCCTTATCAAATGACAACACATGTCTATGGTTAGGAAACCTTAACCATGTTTGATCAACGAGCTAGTCTAGTAGGGGTTCACTAGGGACACGATATTTGTTTATGTATCCACACATGTATTTAAGTTTTCGGACAATACAATTCTAACATGAATAATAAACCTTCATCATGATTTAGGAAATATAATAATAACCATTTTATTATTGCTTCTAGGGCATATGTCCATCAGTCTCCCACTTGCACTAGAGTCAATAATCTAGTTCACATCGCCATGTGATTAACACCCATAGTTCACATCGCCATGTGACCAACTCCCAAAGAGTTTACTAGAGTCAATAATCTAGTTCACATCGCCATGTGATTAACACCCAAAGAATACTAAGGTGTGATCATGTTTTCCTTGTGAGAGAAGTTTAGTCAACGGGTCTGTTACACTGTATTTTGCAAATTTCTATGTCTACAATGCTCTGCATGGAGCTACTCTAACTAATTGCTCCTACTTTCAATACGTATCCAGATTGAGACTTAGAGTCATCTAGATTGGTGTCAAAGCTTGCATCGACGTAACCTTTATGGGGAACTCTTTATCACCACCATAACCGAGAAACATTTCCTTAGTCCTCTTAGGTAACTAAGGATAATTTTGACCGCTATCTAGTGATCTACTCCTGGATCAACATTGTACCCCCTTGCCAAACTCATGGCAAGGTACACAACAGGTCTGGTATACAACATGGCATACTTTATAGAACCTATGACCGAGGCATAGGGAATGACTTTCATTCTTTCTCTATCTTCTGCCATGGTCGGGTTTTGAGTCTTACTCAACTTCACACCTTGCAACACAGGTAAGAACCCTTTCTTTGACTGATCTATTTTGAACTTCTTCAAAACTTTGCCAAGGTATGTGCTTTGTGAAAGTTCCATTAAGCGTGTCGATCTATCCCTATAGATCTCGATGCCCAATTTGTAAGTAGCTTCACTGAGGTCTTCCATTGAAAAAATCTTATTCAAGTATCCTTTTATGTTATACAGAAATTCTATATTATTTCCAAGCAACAATATGTGATCCACATATAATATCAAAAATGCTACAGAGCTCCAACTCACTTTCTTGTAAATACAGGCTTCACCGTAAGTCTGTACAAAACCATATGCTTTGGTCACCTCATCAAAGCATATATTCCAACTACGAGATGCTTGCACCAGTCCATAGATGGATCGCTTGAGCTTGCACACTTTGTTAGCATCTTTAGGATCGCCAAAACCTTCTGGCTGCATTATATACAATTTTTCTTTAAGAAATCCATTAAGGAATGCAGTTTTGACGTCCATTTGCCAGATTTCATAATCATAAAATGTGGCAATTGCTAACATGATTCGTACAGACTTAAGCATCGCTACGGGTGAGAAAGTATCATTGTAGCCAACTCCTTGAAACTTGTCGAAAATCTTTCGCAAGAAGTTGAGCTTTGTAGACAGTAACATTACCATCAG
Organism: Triticum aestivum; assembly: GCF_018294505.1. NCBI lineage: Eukaryota > Viridiplantae > Streptophyta > Magnoliopsida > Poales > Poaceae > Triticum > Triticum aestivum. The sequence goes on from NC_057801.1 coordinate 411,054,407, forward strand.
CATCAGTCTTCTTCTTGAAGATCCATTTGTTCTCTATGGCTTGCCGATAATCGGGCAAGTCCACAAAAGTCCATACTTTGTTCTTATACATGGATCCTATCTCAGATTTCATGGCCTCAAGCCATTTATCGGAATCTGGGCTTACCATAGCTTCTTCATAATTCATAGGTTCGCCTTGGTCTAGTAACATGACTTCTAGGACAGGATTACTGTACTACTCTGGTGCGGATCATGCTCTAATCGACCTACGAGGTTCAGTAGTAACCTACGAGGTCGAGAGAAGTTACAGTTACCTCATCAAGTTCTACTTTCCTCCCACTCACTTCTTTCGAGAGAAACTCCTTCTCTAGAAATGGTCCATTCTTAGCAAAAAAATCTTACCTTCGGATCTGTGGTAGAAGGTGTACCCAATAGTTTCTTTAGGGTATTCTATGAAGATGCACTTCTCTGATTTAGGTTCGAGCTTATCAGGATGATGCCTTTTGATATAAGTGTCACATCCCAAAACTTTAAGAAACAACAGCTTATGTTTCTTGCCAAACCATAGTTCATACGGTGTCGTCTCAACTGATTTAGGTGGTGCCCTGTTTAACGTGAATGCGGTTATCTCTAGTGCATAGTCCCAAACGGTAGTGGTAAATCGATAAGAGACATCATAGAACGCACCATATCCAATAAAGTACAGTTACGACATTCGGACACACCATTACGCTGTGGTGTTCCAGGTGGCGTGAGTTGTGAAACAATTCCACATTGTTTTAAATGAAGGCCAAACTCGTAACTAAAATATTCGCCTCCGCGATCAGATCGTAGAAACTTTATTTTCTTGTTATGATGATTCTCTACTTCACTCTGAAATTCTTTGAAATTTTCAAATGTTTCAGACTTGTGTTTCATCAAGTAGATATACACATACCTACTCAAATCATCCGTGAAGGTCAGAAAATAACTATACCTGCCGCATGCTTCAACACTCATCGGACTGCATACATCGGTATGTATTATTGCCAATAAGTCATCAGCTTGCTCCATTGTAGCGGAGAACGGAGTTTTAGTCATCTTACCCATGAGGCATAGTTCGCAAGTATCAAGTGATTCCAAAAGTCCATCTGCATGGATTTTCTTCATGCGCTTTACACCAGTAGACCCAAACGGCTGTGTCACAAGTATGTTGCACTATCACTATTAACTTTGCATCTTTTGGCATCAATATTATGAATATGTGTATCACTATGATCGAGATTCAATAAACCATTTACATTGGGTGTATGAACATAGAAGGTTTTATTCACGTAAACAGAACAACAATTATTCTCTAACTTAAATGAATAACCGTATTGCAATAAACATGATCTAATCATATTCATGCTCAACAAAAACACCAAATAACATTTATTTAGGTTCAACACTAATCCCGAAGGTAGAGGGAGTGTGCGATGGTGATCGTATCAACCTTGGAATCATTTCCAACACACATCGCCACCTCGCACTTAACTAGCCTCTGTTTATTCTGCAACTCCTATTTCGAGTTACTAATCTTAGCACCGGAACTGGTATCGAATACCCAGGGGCTACTATGAACACTAGTAAGGTACACATCAATAACATGTATATCAAATTTACTTCTGTTCACTTTGCCATCCTTCTTATCCGCCAAGTATTTGGGGTAGTTCCGCTTCTAGTGACCATTCCCTTTGCATTAGAAGCACTCAGTTTCAGGCTTGGCTCCAGCTTTGGGCTTCTTCAAGGGAGTGGAAAGTTCCCTTTCTTTCCCTTTCTGTACATTCTTCTTGAAGTTCCCTTTCTTTCCCTCGCCCTTTTTCTTGAAACTAGTGGTCTTGTTAACCATCAACACTTGATTCTCTTTCTTGATTTCTACCTTCACTGATTTCAGCATCGCAAAGAGTTTCGGGAATCGTTTTCGTCATCCCTTGCATATTATAGTTCATCACGAAGTTCTAGTAGCTTGGTGATAGTCACTAGAGAACTCTGTCAGTCACTATCTTATCTGGAAGATTAACTCCCACTTGATTCAAGCGATTGTAGTACCCAAACATTCTAAGTACATGCTCACTGGCTGAGCTATTCTCCTCCATCTTGTAGGGAAAGTACTTGTCAGAGGTCTCATACCTCTCAACACGGGCATAAGTCTGAAATACCAATTCCAGCTCTTGGAACATCTCATATGTTCCATGGCGTTCAAAATGTCTTTGAAGCCCTGATTCTAAGCCATAAAGCATGGTGCACTAAACTATCAAGTAGTCACCATATCGAGCTTGTCAAACGTTCATAATGTCTCATCAGCCCCTGCAACGAGTATGTCGCCTAGCGGTGTGTCAAGGACATAATTCTTCTATGTAGCAATGAGGATAATCCTCAGATCATGGACCTAGTTCGCATTATTATTACCATCATCTTTCAGCTTAGTTTTCTCTAGGAACATATCAAAAATAAGGGGAGCTATATCACGAGCTATTGATCTATAATAGAGATACGAAAAACTATTAAGACTAAGTTCATGATAAATTAAGTTCAATTAATCAAATTACTAATGAACTCCCACTTAAATTAACATCCCTCAAGTTATCTAAGTGATACATGATCCAAATCAACTAACCCATGTTCGATCATCACGTGAGATGGGGTAGTCATCAATGGTGAACATCTCTATGTTGATCATATCTACTATATGACTCATGTTCGACCTTTCGGTCTCCAGTGTTCCGAGACCATGTCTGTACATGCTAGGCTCGTCAAGTTTAACCCAAGTATTTTGCATGTGCAAAATTGTCTTACACCCGTTGTATGTGAATGTAGAGTCTATCACACCCGATCATCAAGAGGTGCTCCGAAACGACAAACTTTGGCAATGGTGCATACTCAGGGAGAACACTTTTATCTTGAAAATTTAGTGAAGGGATCATCTTATAATGCTACCACCATTCTAAGCAAAATAAGATGCATAAAGGAAAAATATCACACGAAATCAAAATATGTGACATGATATGGCCATCATCATCTTGTGCTTCTGATCTCCATCTCCAAAGCATCGTCACCGGCTCGACACCTTGATCTCCATCGTTGCGTCGGGGTCGTCTCGGCAACTATTGCTTCTACAACTATTGCTAATGCATAGCGATAAAGTAAAGCAATTACTTGACACAAGCTGTCAGGACCCCGATCCTAAGTCACACCGATCTAGCATGTAACACATCATATCACTTTGCAGCCTCACGCACGGTATTCCCACGGGTGCCACCTTACCTGGCCCGGGACCATTTGCGCCTTTTGGCTCACGTATATGATAGTGCCGCTAGCATCCATATGACAAAGAACCCGGGCTGACATGGCTAGTCGTGAACCCAAAGTGGCACTAACTTACAGGGACAGGCATACATGACCCAGCAACGAACGTGTCGGTCATCAGCGAGTGAATCCGGGTTGTAGCACTGGGCTAGCAGGACTCCGGTGAACCGGGCTATAGCGGGCTAACAGGACTCCGGAATTCATCACGTGACATTTCCCTGAGGGGACAGACACAGGAACGAAGAAGGACACATGCCGGCCAGCCTAAGTGTTCCGGAGCAGTAGCAAGCTACCATGGCTCAGTGGAAACACTAGGAGACATTTCCCGGTAAGAGAGGCTACTAAGGATAAACAACTAGATAGTCAAATCCCACACATACCAAGCATTTCAATAACATACACACAATATGCTCGATATGTGCAAATACAACATGGCATCACCACATGACTCTACAACTCAAGCATTTTATTCAATAGGCTCCGAGGAGCGAGATATTACAATCATGGGTCTCATGACCCAACAATCAAAGCATACAAGTCAAAGCACATGCGGAAGCTTAACATGTCTAGGTATAGACATCTACAAATGAAAAAGGCTGAGAAGCCTGACTATCTACCAGATCCTGCCGAGGGCACAAGATCGTAGCTGAGGTAACAAGCTAAACGTCGAAGTCCACGCGGAACTACTAGTGAGACGGAAGTCTCTCTGCAAAAATATAAAATAGGCAAACGTGAGTACAAATGTACCTAGCAAGACTTACATCAGATCTAACTACATATGCATCATTATCAAGAAGGGGATGGTGGGGTTTAACTGCAGTAAGCCAGCTTTGACTCGGTGGCTATCCTGAACTACGACTGCAAGTAACTCTTTTGAGGTGGCGCACACGAGTCCACATATTCACCATATCAATACACCACTATGGATCCGCTCCCGTCTCCCTACGAGAACGCCATCCATAGCACTCACACTTATCTTGCGTATTTTAGAGTATCCACTTTCACTTGTCTATGAACTGTACAGGCAACCCAGAAGTCCTTTTCCACGGACACGGCTATTCGAATAGATAATGTTAACCCTGCAGGGGTGTACTTCTTCACACACGCTCTCGCCACTTACCACCATGTACACCATGTGTATCTCGGCAACCTTCAAGCGGAAGCCTGGAGAGGGAGTCGGCCACGACCTAACTAACCATACAAGTCTCTAGTCTAGGTTTATCGCCTATTCGGGTTCCATCCGCAAGGAGATCCGGTCGGGGTGTCGCTCATGGCCCCAAACGATGTGTGCAGGGTTCCCAAGCCCACCTCGACGGGTGGATCTACGCTTGGTACACCGTGCCACGGTGCCTAGTCTGTCCCAAGCCCACCTGTACCGGGTGCCACTTGGTAGACTACTAACACTACCTACAAACACCAGAAACTAGTTGCAACTCCTGGACAGAGATCGAGTTGATTAATAAGTCGAGAGAGCTTGGTGCGCCCGGAGCTCAATGTGTGGTAGTAACTAATCATGGATCACAAACACAGAACTCAGTTCCTGAGGACGGCTGCAATGAGACAACCCACCATGTACTCCTACATGGCCTCTCACCGCTACCTTTACCAAATCGTGTTCACACACTTAGTTCACACACAGTAGGACATGTTTACACACCTCCAATTCATTCCCGATGAATCAGACCGGACTCAACTCTAAGGAGTAGCAGGCATGACAAACAAGCATGAATGAGTAGGCACATCAGGGCTCAAACAACTCCTACTCATGCTAGTGGGTTTCATCTATTTACTGTGGCAATGACAGGTCATGCGGAGGATAAAGGGGTTTAGCTACCACAGCAAGTAACAGATGAATCGTTGTTGTCCTAATGCAGTAAAAGAGAGCAGGAGCGAGAGAGTGGGATTGTATCGGAATGAACAAGGGGGTTTTGCTTTCCTGGCACTTCTGAAGATAGTATAGTTCTTCATCGGTGTCATCAATCATATCGTCGGTACACGTCTATCAAGAGGGGACAAATACCGGCAAACAAGGAAGAACACAATCAATACAATGCACAATATGATGCATGATCATGACATGGCAATATGCTGTGGTTTGAGCTAATGCAACTAGCAGCAAGTTAAATGAAGTTGGTTTGAACCCTAGGTTCAAATTCAAACTCCACATGTGGTTATTTAAATGCTATTCAATGATTTGTCCTAAACAGTATCCATAAGTTGTTCTAACATGCATGAAAATGCCATAAACAGATTCTTTGGATTTTTCTGATAATTTTTCATATATAAATTATTTGATTTGGAGCTACGGTTGAATTTCTATGAATTTTAGAAGTTTAGGACATTTTCTAGAATTTCCTGAATTAAAATAAATCCAGAAAATACATGTTGCGTCAGCATGACGTCACCCTGATGTCAGCAGGTCAACTAGGCGCCTCCAGGTCAAACCTGACCAGTGGGGTCCACTGGTCAGTGACTGGGGCTAGTTAGTGACACTGACAGGTGGGCCAGGTCAACGGCCACGTCAGCTGGGTCAACTCTGACGCGTGGGTCCCGCTGAGTTAATCTAAACTAAACAGGAAATAGAACCCGGGGTTAATTAGGGCGTGGGGCCCATGTGTCAACGACATGGAACACTAACTAAACGCGATTAGTACCTAAACTAATCGTGCCACGTCAGCCACCGGAGTTTCGCCGGCGACGACCATGGCCGACGGCGAAGATGCACCGTGTGCTTGCTACGGAGCACCATTCGACGCGTGGTTTGCTCCTACGGGTAGCTGAAGGTGCACCGCATCCAACTGGGCGAGCGGCAGCGGCTGTGGTGGCCGGAGCTCGCCGAAAACGAGCTCACGGCGGCGCCGGAGTTCGGACCTCAACGAGAATGGAGCTCCGGTGCACGGGGAAGCTAGTGGAGGGTCTCAGCAGACTCCTGACGATGCAAGGAGCACGAATATGTGCTCGGCCGTGACAGATGCTAGCTCAAACGACAACGAGCTACGCGGCAGCGGCATGGAGCTCTTGGCCACGATGGGGCTATGGCCTAGAGGTCAAAAGCGACCAGGGGAGAAGGGGGAAACGACTCAGGGGCTCACCGCGAGTCCGTTGGGAGGGTTAGTGGGCTCGAAGATGTCTTGTCGGGGGCGAATCGACGACGGCGATCGACGGGGCCGAAGGTTGAAGAAGGCGGCGGTGTGGGCGTTCGGGGGCGTCCGGCGGCGCTTGTGTCCTCGAGGAGGCGTAGACGACGGAGGTGGAGCTCCTGGACAGTTGGGAAGGCTAGGCGGTGGCTGTGGCCGCGGCGAACAGTGTCGGTGGCGATGGTGGCGTTCGGCCATGGCTGCGGGCAAGCGAGGGGGAGGGGGAGAGCCAGGAAAGAGGGGGGAGAATAGAGGGGGTCGCAGCGTCTCCAGGCGCGGGGACAGGGAGGAGGTTGAGCCTCCAGCGTGAAGCAGGAGGTGGCATCGACGCGCGCGTATGTCGACACGCCTCTGCCTACTGGCAGAGGTTGAAGAAGGTGGGGCTTCTGGTGGGCTGGGCCAGGTGGGCTGCCTACTGGGCCGCGGGTAAGGCCAGGTTAGTTCTCTCTCTCTCTCTAGTATTTCTCTTTTTCTTTTGTTCTGTAAGTTTGTGGCATTACTAAAATATCTAGGCACTATCAAAAATCGCCAAACTGTGCATGCCCAATGTTTAGAATATATACAACATGGAACATTTCAGTTTAGGAGTATTTGGACATTTAAATATTTTATAGAATTTAAATGTCCAAATTCAAATACTTATGATTTAATTCAGTGGCCAAATATGACATGGAAAAATGTGCAACACCTCTGGTTATGGTTCCAGCATTTTCCAGAAATGATGAACATTTTTGAAAGCCATTTGGAATCACTGAAAATATTTTTAGGTTGAACCTATTTGAATTCCATTTGGTGCTAGGGTTTGGACATCCCCATTTCAAGTTTCTTTCAAAGTTTAAACATGATGCACACATGAAGTTAGCCTAGTGCAATGCCAGACGCTAGGGATGTGACACTTGCATTTCATACAATAAAGAGACAACCCTAAGGCTCCTGCCGGTTGTCGATATTACAAAACATGATCATCTCATACATCAACATATATCACATCATATCTTGACCATATCACATCAGAACATGCCCTACAAAAACAAGTTAGACGTCCTCTACTTTGTTTTTGCAAGTTTTACGTGGCTGCTATGGGCTTCTAGCAAGAACCGTTCTTACCTATGCAAAAACCACAACGGTGATTCATCAAGTTTGTTGTTTTAAACTTCTTCAAGGACCGTCTATAGTCAAATTTGATTCAACTAGAGTAGGAGAAACAGACACCCGCCAGCCACCTTTATGCAAAACTAGTTGCATGTCAGTCGGTGGATTCGGTCTCATCTGCATGGACATGTAAGGTTGGTCCGGGCCGCTTCATCCCACAATACCACCGAATCAAAATAAGACATTGGTGGTAAGCAGTATGACTATCACCGCCCACAACTCTTTGTGTTCTACTCGTCCATATCATCTACGCATAGACCTGGCTCGGATACCACTGTTGGTAAACATTGCATGCAAAACAAAAAAAATCTATGCACACGTAAGATCTATCCATGGAGATGCATAGCAATGAGTGGGTAGAGTGTGTCTACGTACCCTCGTAGACCGTAAGCGGAAGCGTTTGTTAACGCGGTTGATGTAGTCGAACTTCTTCGCGCTCCAACCGATCGAGTACCGAATATACGACACCTCAGCGTTCAGCACACATTCAGCTCGGTGACATCCTCCGCCTTCTTGATCCAGCAAAGCGGTGAGGTAGTGGATGAGTTCCGGTAGCACGACGGCGTGGTGACAGTGATGGTGAAGCTATCTTCGCAGGGCTTCGCCTAAGCACTACTAAAATATGACCGAGGGTGTAAACGGTGGAGGGGGGCGCCGCACACGGCTAAGAAATTATCGTTGTTATGTGTGGCGCCCCTCCCACATATATATATATAGGTGGGGGAGAGGGGAGAGGCCAAGGGGCGCCCCAAGTAGGACCCAGAGGGCCCAAAGATACCTCTTCGATACTCAGAGTGACAAATCCTAATCTCGATATATGCCAACTCAACAAACACCTTCGGAGATACCTGTAGAGAATCTTTATGATCACCCACAGTTATGTTGTGATGCTTGATAGCACACAAGGTATTCCTCCGGTACCCGGAAGATGCATAATCTCATAGTCGAAGGAATATGTATTTGTCATCAAGAAAGCAATAGCAATAAACTGACCGATCAAAATCTAAGCTAACGGATGGTTCTTGTCCATCACAACATTCTCCTAATGATGTGATCCCGTTATAAAATGACAATGCATGTCTATGTTAGGAAACCTTAACCATCTTTGATCAATGAGCTAGTCTATTAGAGGCTCACTAGGGACATGGTATTTGTTTATGTATCCACACATGTATTTAAGTTTCCTGTCAATACAATTCTAGCATGAATAATAAACCTTCATCATGATTTAGGAAATATAATAATAACCATTTTATTATTGCCTCTAGGGCATATTTCCATCAAGATCTGACAAAAATACAAAATCAAATAAATTAATGAAAATTGCAGCAAGGTTTTTTTGTTTTAATTTATGATAAATGACAGACTCGGGGGCCATAGTTTTCACTAGAGGCTTCTCTCGAGAAAATAGCATACGGTGGGTAAATAAATTACTGTTGGATAATTGATAGAAAAGCAAATAATTATGACGATATCCAAGGCAATGATCATACATAGGCATCACGTCCGAGATTAGTAGACCGAAATGATTCTGCATCTACTACCATCACACCACACATCGACCGCTATCCAACATGCATCTAGTGTATTAAGTTCATGGAACAAACGGAGTAATGCTTTAAGCAAGATGACATGATGTAGACAAGATAAACTCACGTATGAATAAACCCCATCTTTTTACCCTTAATAGCAATGATACATACGTGGCATGTCCCTTTCTGTCACTGGGATTGAGCACCACAAGATCGAACATTACAAAGAAACTCTTCCTATGGCAAGATAAATCAATCTAGTTGGCCAAACCAAACCAATAAATTGGAGACGAAATACGAAGCTATATTAATCATGCATAAAAGAGTTCAGAAAAAACTTAAATAATATTCATGGATAGGTTTGATCATAAACTCACAATTCATCGGATCCCAACAAACACACAGCACAAAAGAATTACATCCGATTGAGAACACCAAGGAGAACATTGTATTGAAAAACTTTAGAGAGAAGAAGCCATCTAGCTACTAACTATGGCCATGTAGGTCTGTGGTAAACTACACATGCATCATCGAAGGGGAGGCAAGTTTGATGTAGAGCCCCTCCATGATTGATTCCCCCTCTGGTAGAGTGCCAGAAAGGGTCCCCACATCGGATCTCTCGAGAACAGAGGCTTGAGGTGGCGGAAAAAGTATTTTGTGGACTCCCTGGTACGTTTTCTAATTTTACGGAATTTATAGAGGTGGAGTTAGGTCAAACGGAGGCTTGTGGGCCCCACTAGGTACCTGGGCGTGCCCTGGTGTCTAGTGGGCCACTACTTCGTCTTCTCGCTCCTTCTCGAAGCTTCCAGGGTCTCTTATTGCCAAAAAAATCCAAAAAGTTTCGTCGCATTTGGACTTTGTTTGGTATTGATATTTTGCAAAGTAAAAACAAGCAAAAAAAAGAACAACTGGGACTGGGTACTAAGTTAGTATGTTAGTACCAAAAAATGATATAAAGTTGCTTGTAAATGTATATAAAACATCAAAAGTTGATACTATAATAGCATGGAACAATCAAAAATTATACATACGTTGGAGACGTATCAGTGAATAGTTCCCACCAAACATACGGTTCCATAGCAGTAGCTAGATGTCTCTCTCTCTCTCTCTCTCTCTCTCTCTCTCTTTGATCTTCAATAAAATGTTTTCTTCAGAGATCGATTTGATGTAATCCTTTTGCGGTGTGTTTGTTGGGATCTGATGTATTGTAGGTTTATGATTAGATTATTCATTGAACGTAATTGATTCTTCTCTAAACTTTATTGTGTGTGATTTTATAGCCTTGTATTTTTCTTCGATCTATCCATCTAGTTCGGTAATTAGATCGATTTATCTTTTGTAGGGGAGGTGCTTGGTAGTAGGTTCAATCTTGCAGTGTCCTCACTCGATGACAGAAGGAGTAGCGAGACATGTATTTTTATTGTTGCTACTAAGGGTAAAACGACGGGGTTCGAACATATTATCAGGTCTTACTTTCTCTATATTATGTCGTCATGCACCAAGCATTACTCTGTTTGTTATGAACTTAATACCTTAAGATGCATGTTGGATAGTGGTCGAGGGGTGGAGTAATAGTAGTAGATGCAGGTGGATGTCAGTGTACTTGTCTCGGACGTAATGCCTATGTATTGATCATACCATGGATAACGTCATAATTATGCGCTTTTCTATCAATTGTCAAACAATAACTTGTTTACTCGCCGTTACTATGCTCATGAGAGAGATGCCTCTACTCAAAACTATGCCCCCGGTTCCATTCACTTCATATTACTAAAACCCTAAATTACTTGCTCACTTTATTTTCTTTTACTTTGTTTTGCGATTTATCTATATATCACTATCAGAATTAATCCTTGCAATTAACGAGTAAATGGGGGTTGACAACCCTCTTGCCCGCGTTGGGTGCAGGTATTTGTTTTGTGTGTGTGCAGGTACTGTTGACGTTTTTTGTGTGAGTCTCCTACTTGTTCGATAAACCTTATTTCTTAACCGAGGGAAATACTATCTACTACTATACAACATCATCCTTCCTCTTCGAGGAAATCACAATGCCTATTACAAGTAGCAGTGAAATAGTATCATTCTTTTAGAATAACAAGGTTACTTATCCTTGCACACGTGCGAATATGATAATCAAAAGGCTGCATGACTTGAATATTGTGCAGAGAACCACCGAAAGACAAGAAACATGAAGTGGGGCATAAAAAAGGTTCATACGATTGCTTGTGAAGTCTTCAAAACTATGCTTGGGTGGAGTATGATCAACATAATCATTGCTGGATGAAGAAGCTTCATCAAGGACGTACTTTCGTCAGGCTCATGCTTGTAAATTTTATCTCATGTTTGTCTCCTTCTAAAATTAGTATCCATGATACTTGTCTGAACTATTGTATGGTTAAATCATCTTCTGGAGAACTGGCTTGTTGACTCCTAGGATGATGAGGTTTGGAGTTTGGCAGATGTGTGGGTTACCGGATATAATTGATATAGCCCATTGTGGTCTGTGTGGAAAGATAAGTTTACCTCATGTTGTCCCAGGTAGATCATGCACCATCTATGTCTTTTGTTTTCCTGTCGGTCCTAATAGTTGTAAATACATTATGGTTTATTTTAATAGAAATTAAAGAGGGGACTCTATAAATAAAAATATCAAAACTACACCATATCATACCATAATTTTTGGTGATCAGATTGACCATCACAACGTATGGCCGTGTTGCAAGTCATTTCTTTTTGTATCCTTGTGTCCCTTTGTTTTCAGCCTCCCAGTCTAAATCCTTTGCTTTAGTTTAGTTTTAAGCAATTTTGCATTTATAGTATGATGAAATTAAACTAATTTGACGTTGTAGATGTTGTTATATTTTATTTTATTTTTTATTTTCGAGCCGGGCTTACCCCTTTCCATTAGCAAGATGGCGGAAATACATCAATGTAAAAGAACAAAGGGTACGAGAAAGAAGGGAAAGCAATTCCGAGCACTGCCAGGAAACCCGCTCACATGTTCATCATCAAAACATGCACCATGGGGCAAAAACATGGACAACACTAGAGCAAACAGAAACTAGACCTATTACAACACACATAAAGTGTTGCAGCGCAAAGTAACAGGATAGCCACACAACATAGTTAAAAAGAAACATCGTTCTGGACATCATGCAACAAGGATAGCCGACATCCAACATCACCAGCAACTCCGCGAGAGTTCAACCACCAGCAATTGTTCGATTCATAGCAGCGCAAATCCTCATAAGCTTCAAAGTGTTGTCGCAAAGGAGATCAGCTCCCACCCTAAGAGTCATCGCATCCTCATCCTTTGCAAGACCTACCTAGTAGATAAGTAAAGTGCACAAAGAAAAGATGATCTCAAAAGGGATTTTAATCAGCTTATGCTCAAAAGTAGCACGATTTCATGCATTCCAGAAAGCAGAAGTCACTACAGTTAATCCAACAATATAGAATGTTGTAGTAGTGGATTTTAATCCTACTTAAGGTGCCACGCATATCCCACATGGAGTGCCCCCAGGCGGTCAACAAGTCAAGGAAGTCAACAATGGGTCAATCCACCCCCCATGGTCCCAAGCAAGCCACCCGGCCTGGTCAATGGAAGTCCAAGCCAGGCTTCATGGTTAAAAGGTCAAAGGTGGAAGACCACATAAAAGAGGCCCAAGCTCAAGCAAGGAAGTCTACTCATAGTGTAGGGATTCTCCCCTATTGGGCCACAACCCACCTCTTAGCCCAACAAGGAGCACATGGGCCAAAGGACAGAAAATTACCAAGTTCTACCCTCCCACCTCCTTACTTCAAGGGTAGCCTTAGCCATTTTTGAAGGACCCCCTAGGCTATATAAATCCCTCCATGGGCATGTAAGCAACTCGCTCTCACTTGAATACACTCAAGTGGAGTGTCACTCTCTTCCTTCCAAGCCCCTTCAAGGGGGGAAATGAAGGGTGAGAGCTCGGAGTCCGAGGGATCTTATAAGGCTCGGACTAGTCGAGAGTCATGGGACACCGGAAGGAGTTGCACTCTAAGTGAGCTGTGTGCGAGGCACCACTCTCGACAAGCCTCCCATAGGGCATAGGTTGCACTCCCACAAGACGATTGAACTTATTAAAAAGCATCATCATTTCATTTTGTCAAGTGTACAACAACCTTTGATATAAGCCCGTTGTTGCCCTCACCAATTTTTTACCACGATACTAAGGATACCCCTGTCGATAGTTTATTCTTGAACGTCAACAAGATTTTTTTCCATTGGTCGAGAAAACATAGGACAAAGAATAAAGTTGCCAACAACTATTGGGACAAAGATCAATTCTCAATACAACACCCACTGTTCGCCAAACAGTTCTAGCTACAAGGCATTTTAAAAGTAAATGTTGAGACATTTCAATACTTTTACAAATACAACTGTTACGGTGATTGGTGATTTTACGAGCCGTCTACCCACCCTACTCTGACGGTGGGGAAATAGGAGTTACGAGAATAAAATTACGAAAAATTACACGTAATGATGGGACCGTTACAAATTTTTGATGAAACAGTTAGTTTTTCAAAGGATGGATCCGTCAATTAGTTTGGAAATTTCCTCACAGATCCAGTCGTCTCGTCCTGCGCCGCCGATGGGATACAATAGGAAATAATCAAGGAGAGAGTTACATGAAATTACATTTCATAACTCTCCAATCACCGTAAAAAGAGCTCGTTCTTATTTAAGACCCTGTGAACTCTGCTTCTAACCATCAATAAGATTGTATCAGATTCATTTGTGAGATGCAAATTTTCCACAGACACGCACCGCATGCCACTAATTAAGCAACTCAGGATTCAACCTTGTCATGAAGAAGTTGTTCACATTGATCTAGTGGAATTGGGAAACGGTACTTTCAGGCTCATTGCATATAGCAAACAGTTGGGGGAATTGCTCACTAAGGCCTTATACAATGGGAGATGCTTAGGGAGGTGCTTAGAAAATAAACCGAGTTTTTCTGAAGCACCGGTGCCTATTTCTACAGGAGAGACGCTTAGTTAAGCGTCTATCCTGTACAAATAAGCACCGGTGCTTAAGAAAAGCCTGTTTTGCTAGAACTCATCTAGATGAGATATAATTTGGTCTCATTCATCTTTTATAGCCATTGGATATGATGTTATAAGATGTGTGTGTGCTGACGTGGGTTGTATTTGTTCTTGTTTTCAAAGTGAATGAGATCAAATTATATCTCATCTAGATGAGTTCTAGGTACTCCCTTATTTCTCTAAGCACCTACTCTAAGCACCTTGCATTGTACAATGCCAAAGAGGAGTTTGCCTATGAAGGGAGTCTTTCCACACCCTAGCAATATCATCCATCCTGATATTTAATTTTCTTCCAACCATATAAATCTCTTTCACCTTTAGAATGGATTTCTGGCAGAGGAATCAGAGAATCTAGATTGTTATATACTTTTATATAGACTTAGTGAAATCTAAAAAAGTTGACTTAGGACACGCTTCCTCCATCCCAATATAAATGTCTAAGCTTAGTATAACTTTATACTAAAGTTAGTATAAAGTTGAGACACTTATCTTGGGACGGAGGAAGTACTTAGAACTCCAAATATTTTGCCGAGATAGTATTTCTATTTCTTTTTAGAGTTCTTTTTTCATACTCATTCCGTCCAAAATAAAGTGTAGCTGATTTAGTACAGTATTTTTTTGAAACGGAGTGAATACTTCTATTAAAAAAAACAACATTATCAAGAGTCCCAGATAGGACCAAACGCCGGGATGCCGGCCTTCTTGCACCTCCTCACCACGTCCCTGCTCCCCTCTGGGTTGCTCGTCACCACCACCGCCTCGGCGTTCCACTGTCGTGCCGCGCCAACGGCCAGCTCCGAGACATCCGGACGCCCCATGGTCATCGTGTCGTGCACGATCACACGCCCTCCAAGGTTCTCGTTGCTCGTCACCATGGCTCTTATCCCGTCACCGTAGTTGGCGTCGATGTCCTTGGCCACCCAGACCAGAGATACCTCCGCCCTACTCGGTTGCATCAGGAACGACAGGAACACGCATATGCCGGAGCCGGTCGCGACCATTGTGACTCTCTGGTACATGCTGATGAGGTAGGGCAGCCCGGCGAAGTGGACTGTACGCACCCAAAGGTGGCTGGGCGGGTCGGAGACAAGGCCTCGGGTGAAGTCTCCCACTGCGCCAGCGAGCATGGCGTGAGTGTCCCTGTCGTCGGAGATGATGCCGAAGGCGTGCCACTCGGAGAGCGGCGAGCGGCTGATGCGACCGAGCAGGCCGGCCTTGACGCCGCCTTGGAAGGTTATGATGGACGCGCGGGTAGACGGCGCGGTGACCGTGACTGGCACGCGGCGCACGGTGAGCCACGGGAGGAAGGTGAAGAAGGTGATGGCGGCCGTCAGCCATAGCTCTTGGCGCTTAGCAAGGGAGGCGACGGTCAGCCTGTGGTAAGATCTGATCCCCGGGTTGTAGCCAGCAGTGAGCATGACGAAAGCCCATAGCAGTGCGAGCGCGCTCCAGCCAGCGAATCGGTGCGTACGCTCGAACACGTTGTGATGGAGGTGGCGCACGAGCGGAAATGCCGCGAGGCACGAGAGTGCAACCAGGCCGAGTATTGCGGACGCGACGCCCACGATCTCGGGGGGCGTCACGCCGCGGAGCTCGAGCGCCTGCACGAGCGCGTACACCAGCCACGCCAGCGACGACACGCCGCAGCCGCTGTGGACACCGCCGAGGGACTGGAGGATAGCCGTGACGCCGGTCTTTACGGCGACCGGCACCCATGGCCGGCCGAGGAGCGCGACGGTGAGCCAGAAGACTCCCCGGAGCACCGCCTCGGAGCGGCACAGCGTGAGCGCCAGTATATTCCCGATGGCGAAGACGGCGGCGTGGCGCTTGGCGTAAGGGAAGCGGCCGGTCGCCGCGGCAGCGAGCCCCGCCGCGTTCAGCGCGACGCAGAGCATGAAGAGGCGCTTGTACACGGTGAACAAGCCTTGGTCGAGCAGTATGACGCTGAGCCTGGAGTGCCCAGCCGCCGCCCTCACAGGCTTAGCCGGCGCGTTCGACCTCCTGCTCTGCACGCGAGAAACGTCGGCGGCGGTGAGAGCTATCTCCTCGTCCGTAGCGACAGACTCATCGTCCGTGTCGCCATCGCTGATATCGTCGAGGTCGCAGAAGTGGGTGCTCGCACGGCTGCGCGCCGTGAGAAAGCTCGTGGTGGAGTAATTACGGTTGAAAGGCTGAGGGAACCACACCCATCGGCCGCCGCCGGATTCGGTGGGCGGCGAGTCGGAAGGACTGGCAACAGTGTCTAGAGCGAAGGGGCTTGCCGGCGAGGGCTTGATCTCGAAGGCGACGCCACGGCAGCTGGAGAACTTGATGGCCATGGCCATGGGCTTTCCTGCGGGGCCTTGCTCGTCCATGGCGTCGATCGGCAAGTAATAATATGTTCTCGACACGCCTGTACTTCGAGCTTACAACAGTTGCATGGGTGGGGTGCTACCTATGCAGATGCGCATACGTATTTATAGGCAGGTATGGGTAGCTAGCTATAGGCATCGATCATGCACCCATATGAGTGACGATTCAGTTTAACTATATAAAATTTGAGTTCCAGCTAATCAAAGCAAATTCCGGCGACGGAGAATTAGTCATCTTTCTGACCTTTGCAACTTGATTGGAAATCTATACTACTATATGCCCCGCAAGAAGTGTGCTGGACGAAGCCCTCGCTGCGAGAATTCGCGGCCGCGGCAAGTGTCGATCGTTACACATTGCGACTTGCAGCATCTACTATGTCAACCCCAAGACCTTGTGGCCATGGGTGTTCGAAATGAGAAAGTATCCAATGAAAACTTGGAATCTCTAACACGGGCCTTTGGATCTCGAATGTACGGGTCAGATCGTCCAACAACCTGTACCACACATTTTGCGGAAAACGCCTGCTTGCATGACGTCTTGGCGATTTGATGTTTAGCAATTTTATTTTATTACGAACTTCTAGGTTATATCTTGTTCTTCCTATATTGGCTATCCGATTATTAGCGTTCTCTGGTGAGTACATGCAGAAACTTTAATTACGTAAGACAAGATTTATGTGAAACTCGCTCAATGCGGAGGCTGGGAGGGCTTATCCTCCTTTTCAAAAACCAAAAAAAAAAAAGTTATGTGAAACTCAGCAAACTGAAGTTAAACAAGTTGGTGTACTTAATCTTTCCAGTCAAATAGTCAAATTCCAATCGAGTTTGTGACTTGACTATTTCTACTACCGTCATCAGGCTCCTTTGTATATGTAGTTTTGTTTGTTTCGACGCTTTCAAAGATTCCATGAAAAATGTTCATATCAACTCATTGAAATGGGTTCACTTCTCCAAACAGGAACATATCTGTTCAATTGTCAGAAAGATATACCTCACATAATTGGCGTTTCTACTACTATGACACTAGTGTACATGGTCGAGCACTCATATGTAAACAATAATGGAGGAGGATGCATGATTTGTTAAATTAATATATCTAAAAAACAGTTTACATCAAAAATCACAACTAATAGGAATGAAAAATTGTTACGTTCTCAACAAGGCTTGCCCATAATGAATCCCGTTAGACCATCTCTAGCTCTTCCCCTATCCTTTAATCCCCTAAACTTCTCCTTGTCGTTTAAGCCACTAAAATTTTAGGGATTCGGCTTTTTTTTACACCTAGCCCTCACCCTGCAACTTAATTCGTCAAAAAAAATGTTGTTTTTTTTTTCAAATGATTGCATACAAACTCTATTTGAGCATATATTTTCACAACATATTAGATCGAAACTTCACACAATACACACAATTCAAGTATATATTGAATTCAATGTTTTCAAATTTAACATTAAAATTCAAACACACATACGGTGCTAATGAACTAACGATCCAAATGAAATAGGATAAAAGCACAAGAATCAAGTGCTATGAAGTTGCCAATGGTGGTCAGCAAGATCATCTTCGAGTTGGTTGTGAGTTTCTTGGTTGTCGATCGTTCAATATGCTTCAAGGAATGCTTGGATACTGTTTGGGTTACGTTGCGGCTCCACCATGGCACCATTGTTGATGAATTGCAAGTTCTTGGGTCCTCTCTTTCATGCTCGATGATCATGTTGTGCAAGACAACACATGTTGTCCTGATCCTACAATCTCTGAGGCTGCTCGTACTCAACAGAGATGCGGACAATCTGAAAGCGTTTTTGAAGCACACCAAAAGCTCTCTCAACATCCTTTCTCGCAGATTCTTAGCATGTTGTAAGGTGAGATCTCTTGTTGCCTTGAAGACGCTAGATTGTCTTCACAAATGTGGCCCATGCAGGATAGATACCATCGGCAAGGTAAACCATGTTGTACTCCTGGCCATTAACAAGATAGTTGCCTGGTGGAGCTCACCTGCAGCAAGCCTTGCAAATAGAGGACATCTCTGGAGGGCATTGAGGTCATTGTGCGAGCTAGGCATTTTGAAGTATGAGTGTCAAATCCACAGATCATGTGATGCAACTTCCTCAGGAAAGGTTGTTATATCATGGCAATGCCCTTTGAACTGACCTTGTCGTGCCACGAGACAACTTTTCCATGTCCAATGCATACAATCAGTGGATCCAAGCATCCATGTCTACCCTCTCTCTTCACAATCTATCATGAGCCTCTCGATGTCTTCATTAGTGGGTGCCCTCAAGTACTCTGGTAGAAAGATTTTGATCTGGGCCTAGGTGAATCTGTCCACATAGTCAAGGATGAGATCTTCCCCAATGCATACATAGTCATCGTTGGCGTCAGGTGAGTATCCATACGCAAGCACTCGCATGGATATAGTATTCTTTAACAATGGACTTTCACTGAGTTCTCCCACAACATTCCTTCTCAGTTTGAACCAAGTGTTAGGGCATATTTCTCCCTTAGTGGTTTTGGTGATTGATGACAATGCATTTGCGGACTAATCGTGTGCATTGAGCATTTCAGATAATCTATCTTATGGCACAAGACGATTTGAAACCCTCTGGATATTTATGAAGAAAGTGTTTTCTTGCATTTCTATTTCGGTGGACTTGAGTCGTAGGAACAACGTACTTTTAAGAGGGGGTCCGCTTCGAAAAGGTTTGGGTGGAATCAACACGTACACTATATCTTTGCATCCTCGTTCTTTTGAGCTTGTTCCTCCTTGTGTTTGAACCTTGTCAGAACAGGCTAAGCGGTAGTACCACTCTGCACAACGGTAGTACCGCTCTAGCGGAACAACCTCTGTCTGGTACCGCGGGGAGTACCGCTTATTTTCCTTGTTCTGGACTATTCTGTTCCATGGGAGGAAGTAGAGCGACAGTTCTAGGCAGTAGTACCGCCTCCGGCGGCGCTACCGCCCTGCCCTCCTCTACTACCGCGGGTATCTGCTGTAGTTCAACACCTCACGGTAGTACCGCTGGTGGGCGCGGTAGTACCGCTCCGGTGGCACTATCGTCCCCATAACTTGCTTGGGTTGAACTTCGTAGTCGGCACCTCCGTGCCAACGGTACTACTGCTTATGCACGAGCTATGGGAGCAGAATAGTTGGATCCATTCTCCCACTATATAAAGGAGTCATCTTTCTTCTAGTTGACTACCTCTTCCTCCCCCAAGCTCCATTGTTGATCACAAGCTCAGTCTTGCCCGATCTCTCTCCCTAGCCAATCAAACTTGTTGATTCTTTAAGTATTGCTTGAGAAGGCCTAGATCTGCACTTCCACCAAGAGAAATTTGATTCCCCCACAAATCCCTTACGGGTCTTGTTACTCTTGGGTGTTTCAGCACCCTAGACGGTTGAGGTCACCTCGGAGCCACACTCCATTGTGGTGAAGCTTCATGGTGTTGTTGGGAGCCTCTAATTCGGTTGTGAAGAGAGCCCCAACCTTGTTTGTAAAGGTCCGGCCGCCGCCTTCAAGGAAACCACTAGTGGAATCACGGCATCTCGCATTGTGTGAGGGCCTGAGGAGAATACGGTGGCCCCAAGTGGCTTCTTCGGGAGCATTGTGCCTCCACACCACTCCAACGGAGACGTACTTCCTCTCAAAGGGAAGGAACTTTGGTAACACATCCTCATCTTCAGCGTCTCCACTTGTGGTTATCTCTTACCTTTACATTGTGCAAGCTTTACTTGTGTTGTATCCTTTGCTTGCTTGTGTTGCTAGCATCATATAGGTTGCTCACCTAGTTGCATATCTAGACAACCTATTTGTTGCTGACCCTAATTTGTCAAGAAAAGTAAAAAATTGGTAGTTGCCTATTCACCCCCCCCCCTCTATTCAACCATATCGATCCATTCAACTGGTATCAGATCCTCGCCTCTTTATTAAGGGTTTCACCACCTAAAGAGTATGGTTGACGGAGAGGAGGAAGTGCCCGAGGCCGTGGAGCTGAACTCGATCACTCGATACGACTTAAATGAAGCTATGGCTTCACTTAAGACGTCTATGACGACCAAGGTCAAGTCCATGCTTAAAGAATTACTTGAGGGATTGAAAACTCCTCCCAATCCGTTGCTTGTGGTTAATTCCATCGCATCGGAGTCGGAGGCCAATTCCGGCAAGGAAGCGGCCAAAGGTACTCAAACCTCCTCCCTTCAAAACAAGAATGGGACGGGAACCTTTGCCTCGGTTCCCCCTCCCCCGGTCTATGGAGGACCGGTACCTACACCTCATATATTAACAACCTTGGTCCTCCTCCTAAGCTTGTAAAGGGTGATTTTGATAATTGGGTTTTTTGCATCAAGTCTCATTTGAATCACAGCTCAAGGAATCTTTGGAGAATCATCGAGCAAGGCTTCTACCCGCATGATCCAAACAACCTTACTCCAAGAGAAGAGGCGGACAATAAATACAATCACTCCGCATTGTTCATCCTCCAAGTCGCGGTGCCTGCCAAAGATCTATCTCACTTGTGTCCCTTCTCCCGTGCAAAATATTGTTGGGAACACATCATATCTTTGTACAAGGGGAGCTCAAGCATCCAACAGTCCAAATTTGAAGTGGTTCTTGATGAGGCCGATGAATTTGTGATGATGGAAGATGAGGATCCTTGTGATCTCTACCAGAGGGTGACAACTCTTGCGGACGCTCTCCAAGATCATGGGAGCAAGGATACATATGGCAATTGGATCAAGCGCAAGTTTCTCAAGGCCATCATGCCATTCAACAAGGCCATGTCCGTGATTCGTCAAAGACCGGACACACCTTGTCCTCAAGTGAAGTGTTGGATGAGTTTGTTGCCATGAACATCATGAACAAGACCACTGACAATGCACTAGCTCGTGTCCGGTCAAACAAAGCCTCTCCCAACCTTGCCTTCAAGGCCAAGGCTATCCCGGAAGAAGAAGAGTGTTTCCCTTAAGACACCAAATATGCTTACCACGAGCACATGGCTCTTGCTTCAAGGCAATTTTGGGGCAACAAGAGAAGCTCAAGGCCCAACTTCGCCAAGAACAACTCAAGTGGTTCTAAGAACAAACAACGAGTGATGACTTGCTACAATTGCCACTTTGTGGTGGATAGTCCCTATGAGAAAAGGGAGGATGGAAGATAAGATTGAGGAGCTTTATAAAAGCGTGTTCTTATGATGGCGCCTCCCACCTCCCACCTCCCACCTCCCACGGACCTCCATTAACCAAACAATGGCGCCTAAGGATCTAGATCATCATGGATGGTCTTCTACATTGGGATTTCTCCCCCAGCCTTGCGGTCGCGGCTCAGGTGCGTCAACGCTTCGGTTCTACGGTTCACTTCTCTCCCTCTGGTGGTTGCAAGGAGTTCTTTTTGGTGGTTAGCTTCTCTTCGGCCTCCTTCCCTCTCAATGAAGAATCTGTTGCTTTGGCTCTGCAATGTTCTATTGGAGGTATTCCCTCGGGATTGCATGTTAAGCATTTGGATGGACGTCGATTTCGGTTCTCGGTTGCCTCTAATAGGGTTGGTCATTTCATCTATGGTCTCAAGGATCGAGTATGGCCAGATTTTGTCTGTCACTTTAGCCTCTTTCGACCAGGATTGCACTCTACAATGCATAACAATCTATCTTGGCACTCGGATCGGCCAAACCTTGAGATCAGCGCCAGATCACCCATTGCATGCAAGTCCTTGTATCGTTTTACTTCGGACCAAGGTCATGTGATTGAAGCTTCATCTCTGAATGTTCTCGCGAAAGCTGGGTTTTCGGGTGAGATTAATGGTGTGGATAATCTTTCGTGCTCCCCGCCGGTCACTCTCCGGCAGACTCCGGTTGGCCGACAGGAATCTTCGCGTATGGAAACTGCAATCACTAGTAATGAGCCTTTAATGTCTAATACCCTGTCTTTCGGCCACATTAATGTGGATTTGTCTAGTCGGTCGGCTGACCTGGTGGATACTAATCCGCAGCAATTTGTGGGACATAATTTCCAAATTAATGCTTGGGACCAAATACCTGGTTTTATTTTGCGGCACATTCTGGACCATTACCGCATGGGTATTTTGGAGGAAAAAATTGCTTCTATATGGAAATTGGTCTCCGTTCCCACCCTGGAATTTATCTACAATAAATTAGTCATTTGTAGTGATTGCAATGGCATTGATCATCGGGTGGCAAATTGTCCGAATCGGGTGTGCTAGGTTTGCTCTCAAAGCCCTTGTGTGTGTTTGCAGGTGATTCAGGGGCCCAGCCCACCGGTTTCAACACAGACCGCATGCACCATTTGTACCTCTACGGCCCATGTCTTCTTTGAGTGCCCGGCCAAATCATTCGGTGTGGCTTGTGGGCTCTTGGGCCACCTAATTGGCAAATGCGGCTCCCCGGGGGCTAGATACTTATTTTGGAAACCTATTTTATATGCACAAAATTCTGGCTTATCAGTAATTGATACACCTACTTTGGTCAAAGATTCTACTGCTGGGGTTCATGGCAAGTATCAGGGGAATGATAATGATCGCGTCTTGTCTGGGATTTTATCACAGAAATTAAATGCCACGTACTCTCAGCATCCACCTGCCACCCGACGCCGCTCAACCGTGCGATGCTCATCCTGCGGCCACGATGGCCATTTGGTGGACGCCTGCCAGAAATTTTTGCACACGCGCCGAGGAGTCTGGGTTCCAAAATCAATACGCAAGGCAGACGATACGCATTCTTCCTTCTCGCAGTCTGGGCACGCCTCTGCTCCGGCTCCCTCCACCGCTCCAATGGCGAACTACCCACTCAACATCGTCCCCTACCCCCCGCCTGGTATGACCATCGAGCTTGGTCCGGCTGACTGCAAGGTGCGGGCGGACATGGTGGTCGGCCCAATTCCGCCGCTGCGTCACGACTTCTTGGCCATTGCTGAGGCCAACAGATTCATCCCCTTCCACCAGAAGGCTGATCTGCGGAATATTATTGAAGGTTTGCTCCATGAATCACAATACTTCCCTTCTGAAGTTTCAGATCATCCTCTAGGAGTTGGTTTGTTTGGGTTTGCTTCTTCTGTTATCCAGGATGCGGTGGTTGGCACTACCTTCGAGCTTGATGAAAATGAGGTGGAGGAGCATACAGTTATTTCTTTTGTTCCTCACGATGCTGCTCTCAACATGCGTCTGACAACTTTTGGTCCGGAGATCTGGATTCTATATGCTGGTTTCCCTTATGATTATCAGACACAGCACTACATCCACAAGTCAGTCGATTATTTTGGTGCATTAGTAGATTGGAATAATCCTAGAGGTGACAGGAGGCTGGTGCTAGTTAAAGTCAGAGTAATCCATCTTCGTTTAGTGCCCAAAAGTCTTGTTGTCCGTCAGATAGGAGGGGCTAGGCAATGTTGGACTGTTGCTGTCACCATGCTCAGGAGTAATGATTGGAATGCTCACCTGCCTGAGGTTCCTCCGGCTGGAGAAGACCCATCGCCCCCTGATGGTATTCCTCATCCGCTTCATGGTGAAGGTCTGAATGCTGAGCAACTGTATCAACAACAGCTTCACAACTGGATGGCTCAGAATGCAATGGCTGATGCTGCAGCCAATGAGGATGAAAATGTGGTTGTTGATGAAGGTAATGACATTGAGATTCACCCTGAGTGGGGTGTGTGGCCACCACCCCCTCCACAAGCACCTCCTGCTCTGTACAATTTCCAACAGTGGTTGGCTGGAGAAGGGCTTCAGGTTGAACATGGAATTATGCCACCACAGAACCTGCATGACAACCCTGGGGCTGCCTGGAATGACTCCATATCTGTGCCTTCAAGTTTTGATTCCAGTGCAACAATTTCTGACTCATATGTGCTTGTGCCTGTTAACCTGATGAATCAGTTCTGGCCACAGAATGCCACTGGAGCTCCCTCAGGTACCAATGATGTCTCTGATTTGGTCTCTCCTGAGTCTAGTTCTGAAGACCCTGCTCTGGTCGCTCCAGTACACAATCAGCTTGCACTCCCCACCAGCTCTGCTTCTGTTGTTCTGCCCAATAATGTACTGGAGTTGTCTATGCATCTTTCTGCTGCTGGTCTACACCTGGAGGTGGTCACTCAAGGTGACCTCATACCTGCTATGCTTATTAGGGACTGCATTCCTATGTTCAGGTTGAATACTTATCTTGCTGCAGCTATTAAACCCATTGTGGCATCTTTTGGGCCATGGAGTGATCACTATGGATTTCAGCAAGATTCAGTCACCTTTAACATTACAATCTCTGAAAATGAGGGCCTTCTGTCTGTAATCTCTGCCTCCAAAACAACTGCCAATGCATCTTCTTCAAGTGTCATTATTGAAGACCTTTCTGCAGCTGTTACTCAGGAGCTTACTGGGGATATAATTGAGCAAGCTACAGTCTCTGAGGATGTCCTGACTGCACCATTGGACATGCAGCTTGTTCCTGTGGATCAATTCATGCAGCCTCCTCCATCTGTTGCTGAGTTTGCTGGTTCTTCTACCATCCTAACATGTAAAGGAAAAGCTATGGTGCCAGAATGTGCTATTGCCCTACGTAGAAGTGCTCGCTCCAACAAGTATGATGGTTTCAAAGTTCATCAAGTCTCTGACAGCAAGTCAAAAACCTCAAAGGTCAAACCCAGGGTAATTCCCTCTGCTCTTTCTATTAGGGAGGTTGATGATGCTGAACAGGTCCCACCGCCTACGCCTATCAGGATGATCCAACAGATTGGCACTGTGCTGTGTGCTATCCCTTCTGAAGAACTTTCTGACGAAGCGCTGATGGCTTCATAGGAGGAGGAGCCCCCGGCCTCGACCTAGCTTCTCTTTGCAGATCATTTTCACTCCTTATGCAATGAATCTTTTGGTAAACTGGAATGTTTTATGTTGGAATGTTCATGGGTTAAATTCAGGGGACAAACAATTAGCGCTTTCCAATGCAATTACTTCTAGTGGTTGTGCGGTGATATGTTTGCAAGAAACCAAGAAACCATCATTCGATTTGTCTTTCATTAAGTCATGCTGCCCTTACCGCTTTGACCAATTTGCTTTTGTACCTTCCCGTGGGGCTTCGGGGGGCATTGTCACCATTTGGAATAGCACTATTTTCTCTGCTGATGTGCTGTTATCCGAAGATTTTGCTCTGGTCACGCGTTTCAAATCAACACAATCGGCGCAATGTTGGACGTTGGTCAATGTATATGGCCCTTGCCAAGGTGAGCAGAGGGAACAGTTCATTCATTGGTTGTGCTCACTTAACATTCCTTCTAATGAAGATTGGCTCTTTGTGGGGGATTTTAACTTCATTCGTGCACCTAATAATCGTAATAAACCTGGAGGCAGTATTAATGACATGAACACATTTAATGACTTCATCCGATGCCAAAGCCTCATTGAGTTACCCATTAAGGGACGTTCTTTCACGTGGAGCAATATGCAGCTTGACCCCCTCTTAGAGCAATTGGATTGGTTTTTCACGAGCACTAATTGGACCACATCTTACCCAAAAACTATGGTCAAGCCACTCGGTAAGTCTGTTTCCGATCATATCCCTTGTGTGGTTGCTATTGAAACAAATATCCCTAAATCAAAGCTATTCTGGTTCGAATCTTTTTGGGTGCAACATCCGGGCTTCATGCAAATTGTTCAATCTTCTTGGGCCAAACCAGTGCACTCCACAAATCCTGCCACCGTTCTATGCCGAAAATTCAAAACCCTGAGACGTGACCTTAAACATTGGAGTAAAGGCATTTCCAAACTATCTTTAGCTATTGAGAATTCGAATAAAGCCCTCTGCGAGATTGATGAGCTTGAAAATAAACGGATTCTAACTGTTCCTGAAGTTAATTTTAGAAGAATTCTCAAGGCACACATCATCAGATTATTATGTTATCAACAAGCTTATTGGAAAAAGCGGTGCACCATGAGATGGGTTCAGTTTGGGGACGAGCCGTCAAAATTCTTCCAGGCCTTGGCCTCCGGAAGATATAGGAAGAACAACATTGCCACCCTAGCAACACCTGACAGCACATTGGTCGAGGATCATGTTGGAAAGGAGTCTATAATTTTTCAAACGTTTAAAGAAAGGATGGGATCATCACGGCTCTGTAATATGAAGTTCAACCTAGCCAGGATAATTAAGAAGTGTGATGGACTTGATGATCTCACCATTGCTTTTACAAATGAAGAGATTGACAAAGTTATTAAAGAAATGCCCGCAGATAGAGCCCCTGGCCCGGATGGCTTTAATGGTCTATTCTTAAAACGATGTTGGCCAATCATCAAGCAAGACTTTTATAACTTGTGCAACCAATTTCATAGCGGGGAGCTCAATCTAGAGAGTATTAATGATGGTTTCATCACACTCATCCCCAAAGTAGGCTCTCCTGAGTCTATCAATGACTACCGACCGATCACTCTCCTAAACTGTTGTCTCAAGGTGGTCACAAAAATCTTGGCTAATAGACTCCAAAAAGTCATCCTTAAAATTGTGCACAAGAATCAATATGGATTTCTTAAAGGACGGACAAGATTGTCTCGCATGGGCTTACGAGTACATATACCAATGCCAATCTTCAAGAAAGGAAATCATGATTCTAAAGCTAGATTTTGCCAAAGCTTTTGATACGATCAAACATGAGGCCATGATTGAAATTATGAAAAACATGGGATTCAATGACAAATGGCTGGGATGGATCAGATGCATCTTCTCCTCGGGCAAATCTTCGGTCCTTCTTAATGGCACTCCTAGTCGGCAATTCTATTGCAAAGGCGGTGTACGACAGGGAGACCCTCTCCCCCCCCCTCATTTTTGTGCTTGCAGCCGACCTTTTGCAAGCTGCCATAAATGATGCTTTCATGCGCAACTTGATTCTCCTGCCGTTCCCGTCCCAACACCAACATGACTACCCTGTAATTCAGTATGCAGACGACACCATCTTGGTCATGCCAGCATGCACCCAGCAAGCTACAACCGTCAAGGACATCTTAAATGACTATGCCACGTCCATTTGGTTGAAAATAAACTTTCATAAATCCACTCTTATCACCATGAATTGTGACATGGAAAAGACTCAGGAAATAGCAAATATCTTTGGATGTGTCATTGGCAAGTTACCCTTTACATACTTGGGCCTCCCTCTTGGAACTACAAGACCAACAATTGTTGAACTTATGCCACTTGTTTGTTCCATGGAAAGAAGACTAACTGCCACTCTCAACATGATATCCTATGGTGGAAAATTATCTCTGCTAAACTCTGTGATCACTTCGTTGATCATCTTTGCTCTTTGCACTCTCAGATTGCCAACCAAGATCATTGAATTGGTGGACAAGATCAGGAGGAAATGCTTGTGGACTAAAAAACGGAAAGGTGATAAATGCAACTCCCTGGCTGCCTGGAACATGGTTTGCTGACCGAAGGAATGTGGTGGCTTAGGTGTGATTGACCTAAGAACACAAGGAGATGCCCTACTACTCAAATACTTACACAAATTCTATAATAGGTGGGACGTGCCTTGGGTTCAACTCGTCTAGGATACATATTACTCTGGTCGCGGGCCGCACGCCTCTGACACGTGCGGTTCGTTCTGGTGGTGTGATGTTGCAAAATTAATGCCCATTTATAGAGGAATCACCCATGTCCAGGTAGCAAGCGGAAAGAATGTTCTTTTCTGGAAAGACTTTTGGGCGGATAACATTATTGTGGAGAGTTACCCTCGTGCTTTCTCCTACACCATCAATGAAGACATCTCTGTCCGGGATTTCTTGTCCATCACGGCACTGCGGGAGGCGTTTCACCTTCCTCTTTCAGAGCAAGCCTACGCTGAAGTTTGACAGATGCAATCGGACCTGTCCTCGACTACCCTATCTGAAGAGAAAGATGTTTGGTTGTATGCATGGGGGTCAGATCAATTCACAGCGCACAAATACTATGCATATTACTTCAGAGAGGTTCGAGCACATGAAGCCTTTGGTTGGATTTGGAAGTCAAGGTCAACCATGAAAATCAAAGTTTTCGGCTGGTTGCTTCTGGCTGACCGCCTTAATACCAGGAACATGCTCAAAAGACGACATTACAATATTGGTGATGACCATAACTGTATCCTCTATGGGCTGCAGATCGAGGAAACTTTGGAGCACTTGTTCTTTGAGTGCCGCTTCAGCATCGATTGTTGGACAAGTCTAGGCCTCTCCTGGCCGCAAGGAATGTCACGCCTTCAAAATGTGGTTATGGCCAAACAACATTGGAATGGGCCTCTCTTCATGGAGATGTTTTTACTTGCGTCTTGGAGCTTATGGAAGGAACACAACAATAAGCACTTCAGGGGGATTGTTCCAACAAAAAAATCTTGGTTGGACAGATTTAAGACAGACTTTGCTCTCCTTGCCTATAGGGTTAAGGAAAAACACAAACACCTCATCCCCATAATCCTCTCTCCTTTACATTAGCTTTCTAAAACACCTCCCAAATGGGGTGATGACACTTGTACAGTCACCATGTAATTTGTACTTTGCTAATTTAATACAAAGATAACAGTGGGAGGTGCTCCTACTATTCAGAGTTTCAAAAAAAAAGAAAAGTGAGGATAATGGTGGCAAGCTCATTCGCAAAGACAAAGCCAAGTCCTTTTCGAAGAAGAACAACTTTACCAAGAAGATACCTCAAAAGGGGTTGGTGGCACATGAAGAGTACGCCTCCGATGATGAAGATGAAGATACAAGTTGTGAAGGAATGGCAACGGCAATCTTGTCCATTGCTACCTCTTCCCCTTCCAAGGTGTCTCTCTTCGGCGCCCCCAATGAGAACCTCATCGCCAAGTGCCTCATGGCCAAAGGTATCAACAAGGTAACGCCTAACATCAAAACCACCATCACTACTACTCCTTCCTTGCTTGATTATGTAGATGATAGTGAGGTGGTGAAAGTTGATGAGAATGAGTTTGACAAGTTCTTGAACTAGCTCAAGGGTGAAACAAAGAAGCACATTGTTGCTCTCTTGGAACAACTTGGTGAAGCCAATGATATCATTGAGTCTCATGAGGACACGATCTCCAAGTTAGAGGGGCATATTCGTGACTATGCCGATGAGATAGTAGATCTCTCCATTGGTCTTGAGGAAGCGAGGTCTTCGTTTGGCTTTTGAGGAGTCAAACAACATTGACCTTACTAAATTACAAAAGGATCTTGATCATGCTATTGTCCTTACTCGTGTGCTTAAAACTGAGAAAGTTGCACTTGGGGTTGGCCATGATAGACTCAAGGAAGAGTTTGACACACTTGACAAGGCTCACAAGGCTAGAAGAAGAAGAAGACTTCTGGTGGGATTTCATGGTTGCTCGATAGTGGAGCGACAAATCATATGACCGGGAGCAAGGACTTGGTGGTGGACGTATAACCTACTCCATCCATGCCCACTCATGTCCAATTCGGTGATGCTTCAACATCTAAGGTATTGGGTCTTGGCAAGGTAGTCATCTCTCAAGACTTATCTATTGAGAAGGTCATGCTTGTTGAGTCCCTTGTGTACAATTTACTTTCCCTTCATCAACTTGCACTCATGGGCTTTGCAACATTCTTTGATCTTGATATCGTGGCATGTTTATGGAGCAAGACTCATAAAGTAGCTTTTGTTGGGCATGTCGAGAACGGTCTTTATATGGTTAACTTTTCAGAGCGACCCACTAAGACCGTGACATTGATGTCTACTACGAAACCTTCTCCTTATAGACGTTGTTGGGCCTCCAAGTGCAGAGGTTTGTAGGACAGTAGCAAATTTCCCTCAAGTGCATGACCTAAGGTTTATCAATCCGTGGGAGGTGTAGGATGAAGATGGTCTCTCTCAGACAACCCTGCAACCAAATAACAAAGAGTCTCTTGTGTCCCCAACACACCCAATACAATGGTAAATTGTATAGGTGCACTAGTTCGGCAAAGAGATGGTGATACAAATGCAATATGGATGGTAGATATAGGTTTTTGTAATCTGAAAATATAAAAACAGCAAGGTAACTAATGATAAAAGTGAGCACAAATGGTATTGCAATGCTAGGAAACAAGGCCTAGTGTTCATACTTTCACTAGTGCAAGTTCTCTCAACAATAATAACATAATTAGATCATATAACAATCCCTCAACATGCAAGAAAGAGTCACTCCAAAATCACTAATAGCGGAGAACAAACGAAGACATTATTGTAGGGTACGAAACCACCTCAAAGTTATCCTTTCTGGTCGATCTATTCAAGAGTCCGTAGTAAAATAACATGTAGCTATTCTTTCCGTTCGATCTATCATAGAGTTCATACTAGAATAACACCTTAAGACACAAATCAACCAAAACCCTAATGTCACCTAGATACTCCAATGTCACCTCAAGTGTCCGTGGGCATGATTATACGATATTCATCACACAATCTCAGATTCATCTATTCAACCAACACAAAGAACTTCAATGTGTGCCCCAAAGTTTCTACCGGAGAGTCAAGACGAAAATGTGTGCCAACCCCTATGCATAAGTTCACAAGGTCACTGAACCCGCAAGTTGATCGCCAAAACATACATTGTCACCACAAATAAGCACATGCAAGACATACATTAAGTGTTCTCAAATCCTTCAAGACACAATCCGATAAGATAACTTCAAAGGGAGAACTCAATCCATTACAAGAGTGTAGAGGGGGAGAAACATCATAAGATCCAACTATAGTATCAAATCTCGCGGTACATCAAGATCGTGCCAAATCAAGAACACGAGAGAGAGAGAGAGAGAGAGGGATCAAACACATAGCTACTGGTACGTACCCTCAGCCCCGAGGGTGAACTACTCCCTCCTTGTCATGGAGAGCGCCGGGATGATGAAGATGGCCACCGGTGAGGGATCCCCCCTCCGGCAGGGTGCCAGAACAGTGTTCCGATTGGTTTTTGGTGGCTACAGAGGCTTGCGGTGGTGGAACTCCCGATCTAGGTTATTTTCTGGAGGTTTGGGTATTTATAGGAATTTTTGCCGTCGGTATCACGTCAAGGGGGTCCCTGAGTCGTCCACGAGGCAGGGGGCGCGCCCAGGGGGGTAGGGCTCGCCCTCCACCCTCGTGGACGGCTCGGGACTCTTCTGGCCCAACTCTTTTACTTCGGGGGCTTCTTTTGGTCCATAAAAAACGTCAAAAATTGGCACGCCAATTGGACTCTGTTTGGTATTCCTTTTCTGTAAAACTCAAAAACAAGGACAAAACAGAAACTAGCACTGGGCTCTAGGTTAATAGGTTAGTCCCAAAAATCATATGAATGCATATAAAACATCCTAGATGGATAATATAATAGCATGGAACAATCAAAAATTATAGATACGTTGGAGATGTATCAAGCATCCCCAAGCTTAATTCCTACTTGTCCTCGAGTAGGTAAATGATAAAAACAGATTTTTTTATGTGGAATGCTACCTAACATATTTATCCTTGTAATTCTCTTTATTGTGGCAAGAATATTCAGATCCATAAGATTCAAGATAAAAGTTTAATACTGACATAAAAACAGTAATACTTCAAGCATGCTAACCAAGCAGTTTATGTCTTATCAAAATAACATAGCCAAAGAAAGCTTATCCCTACAAAATCATATAGTTTGGCCATGCTTCATTTTCATCACACAAAATGCTCCCATCATGCACAACCCCGGTTTCAGCCAAGCAATTGGTTCATACTTTTTAACGCGCTTCACCTTTTTAACCCTCACGCAATACATGAGCGTAAGCCATGGATATAGCACTATGGGTGGAATAGAATATGATGATAGGGATTATGTGGAGAACATAAAAAAGGAGAAAGTCTCATATTGACGAGGCTAATTAACGGGCTATGGAGATGCCCATCAATTGATGTCAATATGAGGAGTAGGGATTGCCATGCAACGGATGCACTAGAGCTATAAATGTATGAAATCTCAACAAAAGAAACTAAGTGGGTGTGCATCCAACTCGCTTGCTCACGAAGACCTAGGGCATTTGAGGAAGCCCATCATTGGAATATATAAGCCAAGTTCTATAATGAAAAATTCCCACTAGTATATGAAAGTGACAACATAGGAGACTCTCTATCATGAAGATCATGGTGCTACTTTGAAGCACAAGTGTGGAAAAGGATAGTAACATTGTCCCTTCTCTATTTTTCTCTCATTTATTTATATATTTTTATTTTGGTGGGCTTATTTGCCCTCTTTTATTATTATTATTATTTGGGCTTCTTTGGCCTCTTTTATTTTTCATAAAGTCCGGAGTCTCATCCCGACTTGTGGGGGAATCATAGTCTCCATCATCCTTTCCTCACTTGGGACAATGCTCTAATAATGAAGATCATCACACTTTTATTTATTTACAACTCAAGAATTACAACTCAATACTTAGGACAAAATATGACTCTATGTGAATGCCTCCGGCGGTGTACCGGGATATGCAATGAATCAAGAGCGACATGTATGAAAGAATTATAAAGGTGGCCTTGCCACAAATACAATGTCAACTACATGATCATGCAAAAGCAATATGACAATGATGGAGCGTGTCATAATAAATGGAATGGTGGAAAGTTGCATGGCAATATATCTCGGAATGGCTATGGAAATGCCATAATAGGTAGGTATGGTGGCTATTTTGAGGAAGATATAAGGAGGTTTATGTGTGATTGAGCGTATCGTATCACGGGATTTGGATGCACCGACGAAGTTTGCACCAACTCTCAAGGTGAGAAAGGGCAATGCATGGTACCGTAGAGGCTAGCAATGATGGAAGGGTAAGAGTGCGTATAATCCATGGACTCACATTTGTCATAAAGAACTTGTATACCAAAGCACTACTACGCATGCTCCTAGGGGAAGGGTTGGTAGGAGTTAACCATCGCGCGATCCCGACCTCCACTCATAAGGAAGGCAATCAAAGAACACCCCATGCTTCAAATTTGTCACACAACATTCACTATACGTGCATGCTACGGGACTTGCCAACTTTAACACAAGTATTTCTCAATTTCATAATTACCCAACTAGCATGACTCTAACGTTACCACCTTTATATCTCCAAACAATTATCAAGTATCAAATTTATCATAGTATTCAATGCACTTTATATGAAAGTTTTTATTCTATCCCTCTTGGATGCCTATCATATTAGGACAAAATTTATAACCAAAGAAAATTACCATGATGTTCTAAAAGACTCTCAAAATAATATAAGTGAAGCATGAGAGTTCATATATTTCTTCAAAATAAAACCACCGTCGTGCTCTAAAAGATATAAGTGAAGCACTAAAGCAAATGACAAACTACTCCGAAAGATATAAGTGAAGATCAATGAGTGGTCGAATAATTATGCAACTATGTGAAGACTCTCTAACATTTAAGAATTTACGATGTTGGGATATTATTCAAACAGCAAGCCAAACAAAATAAAACAAAATGACACTCCAAGCAAAACACATATCATGTGGTGAATAAAAATATAGCTCCAAGTAAAGTTACCAATGAATGAAGATGAAAGAGGGGATGCCATCCGGGGCATCCCCAAGCTTAGTCTCTTGGTTGTCCTTGAATATTAACTTGGGGTTCCTTGGGCATACCCAAGATTAGGCTCTTGCCACTCCTTATACCATAGTCCATCAAATCTTTACCCAAAACTTGAAAACTTCACAACACAAAACTCAACAGAAAACTCGTAAGCTCCATTAGAATAAGAAAATAAATCACCACTTAGGTACTGTTATGAACTCATTCTAAATTCATATTGGTGTAATATCTACTTTGTTACGACTTATCTATGGTTCATACCCTCCGATACTACTCATAGAATCATCATAATAAGCAAATAACACATAGAAAACAGAATCTGTCAAAAACAGAACAGTCTGTAGTAATCTGTAACTCTCGAACACTTCTGTAACTCCAAAATTTGTACCAAATTAGGGAAACCTGAGAAATTTGTGTACTAATCCATAGCAAAAATAATCAGATCAAAATCACATTTCTGTGAATTATCAAAACTAATTTACTGGGTGCAAAAGTTTCTGATTTTCAGCATGATCAACACAACTATCACCGTAAGCTATCCTAAAGTTCTTACTTGGATCTTTATTGAAACAAAAGCTATAAAACATGATTACTACAGTATAATAATCATGTGTACACACAAAAACAGTAAGGGTAAATATTGGGTTGTCTCCCAACAAGTGCTTTTCTTTAATGCCTTTCTAGCTAGGTATGATGATTTCAATGATGCTCACATAAAAGATAAGAATTGAAACATAAAGAGAGCATCATGAAGAATATGACTAGAAAATTTAAGTATAACCCACTTCCTATGCATAGGGATTTTGTGAGCAAACAATTTATGGGAAAAATAATCAACTAGCATAGGAAGGCTAAACAAGCATAACTTCAAGATTTTAAGCACATAGAGAGGAAACTTGATATTATTGCAATTCCTACAAGCATATATTCCTCCCTCATAATAATTTTCAGTAGAATCATGAATTAATTCAACAATATAACCATCACATAAAGCATTCTTTTCATGATTTACAAGCATAGACAATTTACTACTCTCCACATAAGCAAAATTCTTCTCATGAATAGTAGTGGGAGCAAACTCAACAAAATAACTATCATGTGAGGCATAATCCAATTGAAAACTAAAATCATGATGACAAGTTTCATGGTTATCATTATTCTTAATAGCATACAAGTCATCACAATAATCATCATAGATAGCAACTTTGTTCTCATAATCAATTGGAACCTCTTCCAAAATAGTGGATTCATCACTAAATAAAGTCATGACCTCTCCAAATCCAATTTCATAATTATCACAATAATATTCAACATCCTCCAAAATAGTGGGATCATTACTTCCTAAAGTTTACACTCTTCCAAACCCACTTTCATCAATATAATCATCATAAATAGGAGGCATGCTTTCGTCATAATAAATATTCTCAACAAAACTTGGGGGACTAAACATATCATCTTCATCAAACATAGCATCCCGAAGCTTGTGGCTTTGCATATCATGAACATCATGGGTATTCAAATAATTCATACTAACACCATTGCAATCGTGCTCATCATTCACATATTTTATGCCAAGCATTCTATGTAATTCTTCTTCTAGTACTTGAGCACAATTTTCCTTCCCATCATTTTCACGAAAGACATTAAAAAGATGAAGCATATGAGGCAAACTCAATTCCATTTTTTTGTAATTTTTTTACAGACTAAACTAGTGATAAAACAAGAAACAAAAAGATTCGATTGCAAGATCTAAAGATATACCTTCAAGCACTCACCTCCCCGGCAACGGCGCCAGAAAAGAGCTTGATGTCTACTATGCAACCTTCTCCTTATAGACGTTGTTGGGCCTCCAAGTGCAGAGGTTTGTAGGACAGTAGCAAATTTCCCTCAAGTGGATGACCTAAGGTTTATCAATCCATGGGAGGTGTAGGATGAAGATGGTCTCTCTCAAACAACCCTGCAACCAAATAACAAAGAGTCTCTTGTGTCCCCAACACACCCAATACAATGGTAAATTGTATAGGTGCACTAGTTCGGTGAAGAGATGGTGATACAAGTGCAATATGGATGGTAGATATAGGTTTTTGTAATCTGAAATATAAAAACAGCAAGGTAACTAATGACAAAAGTGAGCACAAATGGTATTGCGATGCTAGGAAACAAGGCCTAGGGTTCATACTTTCACTAGTGCAAGTTCTCTCAACAATAATAACATAATAAGATCATATAACAATCCCTCAACATGCAAGAAAGAGTCACTCCAAAGTCACTAATAGCGGAGAACAAACGAAGAGATTATTGTAGGGTATGAAACCACCTCAAAGTTATCATTTCTGATCGATCTATTCAAGAGTCCATAGTAAAATAACATGAAGCTATTCTTTCCGTTCGATCTATCATAGAGTTTGTACTAGAATAACACCTTAAGACACAAATCAACCAAAACCCTAATGTCACCTAGATACTCCAATGTCACCTCAAGTATCTGTGGGCATGATTATATGATATGCATCACACAATCTCAGATTCATCTATTCAACCAACACAAAGAACTTCAAAGAGTGCCCCGAAGTTTCTACCGGAGAGTCAAGACAAAAACGTGTGCCAACCCCTATGCATAAGTTCACAAGGTCACTAAACCCGCAAGTTGATCACCAAAACATACATCAAGTAGATCACGTGAATATCACATTGTCACCACTGATAAGCACATGCAAGACATACATCAAGTGTTCTCAAATCCTTAAAGACTTAATCCGATAAGATAACTTCAAAGGGAAAACTCAATCCATTACAAGAGAGTAGAGGGGGAGAAACATCATAAGATCCAACTATAGTAGCAAAGCTCGCGGTACATCAAGGTCGTGCCAAATCAAGAACACGCGAGAGAGAGAGAGAGAGAGAGATCAAACACATAGCTACTGGTATGTACCCTCTGCCCCGAGGGTGAACTACTCCCTCCTCATCATGGAGAGCGTCGGGATGATGAAGATGGCCACCGGTGAGGGATCCCCCCTCTGGCAGGGTGCCAGAACAGGGTCCCGATTGTTTTTTGGTGGCTACAGAGGCTTGCGGCGGCGGAACTCCCGATCTAGGTTATTTTCTGGAGGTTTGGGTATTTATAGGAATTTTTGGCATCGGTCTCACGTCATGGGGGTCTCTGAGCCATCCAAAAGGCAGGGGGCATGCCCAGAGGGTAGGGCTCGCCCTCCACCCTCATGGACGGCTCGGGACTCTTCTGGCCCAACTCTTTTACTCCGGGGGCTTCTTTTGGTCCATAAAAAATCATCAAAAATTGGCACGTCAATTGGACTCCGTTTTGGTATTCCTTTTCTGTAAAACTCAAAAACAAGGAAAAACAGAAACTGGCACTGGGCTCTAGGTTAATAGGTTTGTCCCAAAAATCATATAGAATAGCTTATAAATGCATATAAAACATCCTAGATGGATAATATAATAGCATGAAACAATCAAAAATTATAGATACGTTGGAGACGTATCAGACGTGCCTAATGGCTAAAGTTGATGTGGGATGGCTTTGGCATCGGAGCGACCCACTAAGATCGTGACGTGCCTAATTGCTGAAGCTGATGTGGGATGGCTTTGACATTGCCGACTAGCCCATGTCAATATGTGATCTTTGCAAAGTCTCATCAAAGGGGATCATGTCCAGGGACTAACAAATGTGAGTTTTTCCAAAGATCGTGCGTGCAGTGCTTGTATTGAAGTAAAGTTACATGAGATGGCTCACCGACCCACGACTATCATCTATCGAAGAGGCCCTTGGAGCTCCTTCACATGGATCTCTTGGTCCTCCATCCTTTGATAGTCTTGGGGCAAGAAAGTATTGCTTGGAGATTGTGGATGATTACTCAAGATACACATGGGTGTACTTCTTCAAGAGGAAGAGTGAGACTACACCTTGGATGAGTTTCTTATTGATGAGGGGATCAAGCACCAATATGCCGCACCCTATCCCCCTCAACAAAATGTTGTGGCGGAGAGGAAGAACCGGACGTTGATGGATGTGGCAAGGACCATGATGGTGGAATTCAAATCTTCGTACAACTTTTGGGCTGAAGCCATCAACACTGCATGTCATGCATCTAATTGGATGTACCTCCGCAAAGGCTTGAAGAAGACTCCATATGAGATACTTATCCGTAACAAGCCCAACCACAAGTACTTTGGGGTGTTCGGTTGTAAGTGTTTCATTCTCAAGAAAGGTGTTCGCTTGTCTAAATTTGAACCTAGAGCTCAAGAGGGCATATTTGTTGGTCATGCTACAAAATCTCATGCTTACCATGTTCTCATCAAGTCCAATGGACTCATTGAGGAGAGGTGTAACATGGAGTTTGATGAAAATAATGGCTCCCAAGTGGAGCAAAGTGGTCTTTGTGATGTAGGTGATGAAATTTCCTCTCAAGCCATAAGAAGAATGGGGATTGGCCAAATACTCCCCATTGAGGAACCCCTTATGGCCGAAGGAGAAGGACAATGCTCTACTCAAGTGGAGCCATCACCAACTTTAGACCCACACGCTTCCGAAGAACAAAGTGAAGGCCCTCATCTAAGTGAACAAGATCAAGGGAAACATCAACCTCGCAGTGAAGGTGGTTCATCGAATGATGCCCAAGATCAATTTCATGACACCGAGAAATCTCAAGATCAAGAGGCTACTCAAGATCAAGAGCAAGCTCAAGACGGTGCTCAAAATGATCAAAGATGATGAACCTCAAATCCCTATTGAGGAACTTTTGGAGCGTCGTGCCACCAAGGTGGCTTCCAAGCTCAAGCACCAACAACATGTCTTGGAGAATGTGCTTGGAAGCTTGAAGAAAGGGGTAACTACTCATAGAGAATTGTCAAACTTTTGTGAGCATCATGTGTTTGTTTCGTTTGTTGAACACTAATAGGTACATGAGGCGCTCGATGATGTGGATTGGCTTGAAGCCATGCATGATGAACTCAACAACTTCAAGCGCAACCAAGTCCGAGAATTAGTGCCAGGGCCAATGGAGGACCACAATGTCATTGGGACCAAGTGGATTTTCAAGAACAAGCAAGATGCAAACGGTGTGGTTGTTTGCAACAAGGCAAGATTGGTGGATCAAGGCTACTCCCAAGTCGAGGGTATTGACTACAGTTACACCTTTGCCCCAGTCTTGAATCTATTCGCATGTTATTTGTGTTGGGTAACGCAGTATTTCAAAAAGTTTACCTACGATCACACAAAGTCTATCTATGTGATGCATAGCAACGAGCGGGGAGAGTGTGTCCATGTACCCTTGTAGACCGAAAGCGGAAGCATTTAGTAACGCAGTTGATGTAGTCGAACGTCTTCGCGATCCAACCGATCCAAGTACCGAACGTACGACACCTCCGTGTTTAGCACATGTTCAGCTTGATGACGTCCCTCGTTCTCTTGATCCAGTTGAGGCCGAGGGAGAGTTTCTTTAGCACGACGGCCTGGCGACGATGATGATGAAGTTACCGGCGTAGGGCTTTGCCTAAGCACTACGACGATATGACCGAGGTGTGTAAATATGGAGGGGGGGCACTGCACATGGCTAAAAGATCAACTTGTGTGTCTATGGGGTGCCCCCCTCCCCCGTATATAAAGGAGTGGAGGAGGGGAGGGCCAGCCTCATGGGGCGCGCCCAAGGGGGGGATTCCTACTCCTAGTAGGAGTAGGTTTCCCCCTTTCCCTAGTTGGAGTAGGAGAAGAAGGAAGAGGGAGAGGGAGAGAATGAAAGGGGGGCTGCCCCCCTCCCCAATTCGGATTGGGCTTGGGGGGCGCACGCCTCCCACTTGGCCGCCTCCTCCTCTCTTCCACCATGGCCCATTAAGGCCCATTAACTCCTCGGGGGGTTCCGGTAACCTCCCAGTACTCCGGAAAATGCCCGAACTCATCCGAAACCTTTCCGGTGTCCAAACATAGCCTTCCAATATATCGATATTTATGTCTGGACCATTTCGAGACTCTTGTCATGTCCGTGATCACACGCGGGACTCCGAACAACCTTCAGTACATCAAAACACATAATCTCATAATACCGATCGTCATCGAACGTTAAGCGTGTGGACCCTACGGGTTCGAGAACTATGTAGACATGACCGACACTCATCTCCGGTCAATAACCAATAGCGGAACCTGGATGCTCATATTGGTTCCCACATATTCTACGAAGATCTTTATCGGTCAAACCGCATAACAACATACGTTGTTCCCTTTGTCATCGGTATGTCACTTGCCCGAGATTTGATCGTCGGTATCATCATACCTAGTTCAATCTCGTTACCAGCAAGTCTATTTACTCGTTCCGTAATGCATCATCCCGTAACTAACTCATTAGTCACATTGCTTGCAAGGTTAATAGTGATGAGCATTACTGAGAGGGCCCAGAGATACCTCTCCGAAACACGGAGTGACAAATCCTAATCTCGATCTATGCCAACCCAACAACCACCTTTGGAGACACCTGTAGAGCATCTTTATAATCACTCAGTTACGTTGTGATGTTTGATAGCACACAAGGTGTTCCTTCGGTATCCGGGAGTTGCATAATCTC
Source organism: Triticum aestivum (assembly GCF_018294505.1). Taxonomy (NCBI): domain Eukaryota; kingdom Viridiplantae; phylum Streptophyta; class Magnoliopsida; order Poales; family Poaceae; genus Triticum; species Triticum aestivum. The sequence continues at coordinate 411,095,078 of NC_057801.1, forward strand.
ATAGTCATAGGAACATGTATAAGTCATGAAGAAAGCAATAGAAATAAACTAAACGATCATAGTTCTAAGCTAACGAATGGGTCTTGTCCATCACATCATTCTCCTAATGATGTGATCCCGTTCATAAAATGACAACACATGTCTATGGTTAGGAAACATAACCATCTTTGATAAACGAGCTAGTCAAGCAGAGGCATACTAGGGACACTCTGTTTGTCTATGTATTCACACATGTACTAAGTTTCCGGTTAATACAATTTAGCATGAACAATAAACATTTATCATGATATAAGGAAAATATAAATAACAACTTTATTATTGCCTCTAGGGCATATTTCCTTCAGTGTCCCACTTGCACTAGAGTCAATAATCTAGTTCACATCGTCATGTGATTTAACACCAATAGTTCACATCTTTATGTGATTAGTTCATATTACCATGTAACTAACACCCAAAGGGTTTACTAGAGTCAATCTAGTTCACATCGCAATGTGATTAACACTCAAAGAGTACTAAGGTGTGACCATGTTTTGCTTGTGAGAGAAGTTTAGTCGACGGGTCTGCCACATTCAGATCCATGTGTATTTTGCAAATTTCTATGTCTACAATGCTCTGCACGGAGCTACTCTAGCTAATTGCTCCCACTTTAAATATGTATCCAGATTGAGACTTAGAGTCACCCGGATCAGTGTCAAAACTTGCACCAACGTAACCCTATATGACAAACTTTTTGTCACCTCCATAACCGAGAAACATATCCTTATTCCACTAAGGATAATTTTGACCGATGTCCAGTGATCCACTCCTGGATCACTATTGTACCCTCTTGCCAAACTCATGGTGAGGTACACAATAGGTCTGGTACACAACATAGCATACTTTATAGAACCTATGACTAAGGCATAGGGAATGACTTTTCGTTCTCTTTCTATTTTCTGACGTGGTCTAGTTTTGAGTCTTTACTCAACTTCACACCTTGCAACACAGGCAAGAACTCCTTCTTTGACTGATCTATTTTGAACTACGTCAAAATCTTGTCAAGGTATGTACTTATTGAAAAAACTTATCAAACGTCTTGATCTATCTCTATAGATCTTGATGCTCAATATGTAAGCAGCTTCACCGAGGTCTTTATTTGAAAAACTCCTTTCAAACACTCCTTTATGCTTTCCAGAAAATTCTACAACATTTCCGATCAACAATATGTCATTCACATATATTCATCAGAAAGGCTGTAGTGCTCCCACTCACTTTCTTATAAATACAGGCTTCATCGTAAGTCTGTATAAAACTAGATCAACTCATCAAAGCGTATATTCCAACTTCGAGATGCTTGCCCTAGTCCATAGATGGATCGCTGGAGCTTGCACATTTTATTAGCACTTTTAGGATCGACAAAAACCTTCTGGTTGCATCATATACAAATCTTATTCTAGAAATCCATTCAGGAATGCAGTTTTGACATCCATTTGCCAAATTTCATAATCATAAAATGTGGCGATTGCTAACATGATTCGGAAAGACTTTAAGCATCGATACGAGGAGAAAATTTCATCATAGTCAACATCTTGAACTTTGTTAAAAACCATTTTTCGACAAGTCTAATTTTGTAGATAGTAACACTGCTATCAGCGTCCGTCTTCCTCTTGAAGATCCATTTATTCTTTATGGCTAGCCGATCATCGGGCAAGTCAACCAAAGACCACACTTTGTTCTCATACATGGATCCCATCTCAGATTTCATGGCCTCAAGCCATTTCACAGAATCTGGGCTCATCATCGCTTCCTCATAGTTCATAGTTTCGTCATGGTCTAGTAACATGATTTCCAGAACAGGATTACCATACCACTCTGGTGCGGAACGTACTCTGGTTGACCTATGAGGTTTGGTAGTAACTTGATCTGAATTTTCATGATCATCATCATTAACTTCATCACTAATTGGTGTAGGAATCGCTGGAACTGATTTCTGTGATGAACTACTTTCCAATTCGGGAGAAGGTACAATTACCTCATCAAGTTCTACTTTCCTCCCACTCACTTCTTTCGAGAGAAACTCCTTCTCTAGAAAGGATCCATTCTTAGCAACAAATATCTTGCCTTTGGATCTGTGATAGAAATTGTACCCAACAGTCTCCTTGGGGTATCCTATGAAGATGTATTTCTCCGATTTGGGTTCGAGCTTACCAGGTTGAAGCTTTTTCACATAAGCATCACAGCCCCAAACTTTAAGAAACGACAGCTTAGGTTTCTTGCCAAAGCACAGTTCATATGGTGTCGCCTCAACGGATTTAGACGGTGCCCTATTTAACGTGAATGTAGCTGTCTCTAATGCATAACCCCAAAAGGATAATGGTAAATCGGTAAGAGACATCATAGATTGCACTATATCCAATAAAGTACGGTTATGACATTCGGACACACCATTATGTTGTGGTGTTCCAGGTGGCATGAGTTTGTGAAACTATTCCACATTGTTTTAATTGAAGACCAAACTCGTAACTCAAATATTCATCTCCACGATCAGATCGTAGAAACTTCATTTTCTTATTACGATGATTTTCCACTTCACTCTGAAATTCTTTGAACTTTTCAAATGTTTCAGACTTATGTTTATCAAGTAGATATACCCATATCTGCTTAAATCATCTGTGAAGGTAAGAAAATAACGATACCTGCCGCGAGCCTTAACACTCATTGGACCGCATACATCAGTATGAATTATTTCCAATAAGTCAGTAGCTCGCTCCATTGTTTCGAAGAATGGAGTTTTAGTCATCGTGCCCATGAGGCATGGTTCGCAAGTATCAAATGATTCATAATCAAGTGATTCCAAAAGCCCATCAGCATGGAGTTTCTTCATGCGCTTTACACCAATATGACCTAAACGGCAGTGCTACAAATAAGTTGCACTATCATTATTAACTTTGCATCTTTTGGCTTTAATATTATGAATATGTGTATCACCACGATCGAGATTCAATAAACCATTTATATTAAGTGTATGACCATAGAAGGTTTTATTCATTTGAACAGAACAACAATTATTCCCTGACTTAAATGAATAACTGTATTGCAACAAACATGATCCAATCATATTCATGCTCAACGCAAACACCAAATAACATTTATTTAGGTCCAACACTAATCTTGAAGGTAGAAGGAGTGTGCTATGATGATCTTATCAACCTTGGAATCACTTCCAACACACATCGTCACCTCTCCCTTAACTAGTCTCTGTTCATTTTGCAACTCCTATTTCGCGTTACTAATCTTAGCAACTGAAACGGTATCAAATACCCTGGGGTTACTATGAAGACTAGTAAAGTACACATAAATAACATGTATATCAAATATAGCTTTTTTCACTTTGCCATCCTTCTTATCCACCAAGTATCTAGGGTAGTTCCACTTCCATTGACCATTTCCTTTGCAGTAGAAGCACTCAGTTTCAGGCTTGGGTCTAGCTTTGGGTTTCTTCATGGGAGTGGCAACTTGCTTGCCATTCTTCTGGAAGTTCCATTTCTTTTCCTTTGCCCTTTTACTTGAAACTAGTGGTCTTGTCAACCATCAACACTTGATGTTTTTTCTTGACTTCTACCTTCGTCGATTTCAGCATCACAAAGAGCTCGGGAATCGTTTTCGTCATCCCTTGCATATTATAGTTCATCATGAAGTTCTAGTAGCTTGGTGATAGTGACTAGAGAACACTATCAATCACTATATTATCTGGAAGATTAACTCCCACTTGATTCAAGCTATTGTTGTACCCAGACAATCTGGGCACATGCTCACTAGTTGAGCTATTCTCCTCCATCTTGTAGGCAAAGTACTGTCAGAGGTCTCATACCTCTTGACACGGGCATGAGTCTAAAATACTAATTTCAACTCTTGGAACATCTTATATGCTCCGTGGCATTCAAAACATTTTTGAAGTCCTGATTCTAAGCCGTAAAGCATGGTGCACTAAACTATCAAGTAGTCATCATACCGAGCTTGTCAAAACGTTCATAACATCTGCATCTGCTCCTGCAATAGTTATGTCACCTAGCAGTGCATCAAGGACATAATACTTCTGTGCAGCAATGAGGATAATCCTCAAATCACGGACCTAGTCCGCATCATTGCTACTAACATCTTTCAACTTAGTTTTCTCTAGGAACATATCATAAATAAAACGGGGAAGCTATACGCGAGCTATTGATCTATAACATAGATATGCAAATACTATCTGGACTAAGTTCATGATAAATTAAAGTTCAATTAATCATATTACTTAAGAACTCCCACTTAGATAGACATCCCTCTAATCATCTAAGTGATCACGTGATCCATATCAACTAAACCATGTCCGATCATCACATGAGATGGAGTAGTTTTCAATGGTGAACATCACTATGTTGATCATATCTACTATATGATTCACGCTCGACCTTTCGGTCTCAGTGTTCCGAGGCCATATCGGCATATGCTAGGCTCGTCAAATTTAACCCGAGTATTTTGCGTGTGCAAAACTGTCTTGCACCCATTTTATGTGAACGTAGAGCTTATCCCACCCGATCATCATGTGGTGTCTTGACACAACGAACTATAGCAACGGTGCATACTTAGGAAGAATACTTATACCTTGAAATTTAGTGAGAGATTATCTTATAATGCTATCGTCGTACTAAGCAAAATAAGATGCATAAAGGATAAACATCACATGCAATCAAAATATGTGACATGATATGGCCATCATCATCTTGTGCTCATGATCTCCATCACCGAAGCATCGTCATGATCTCCAACATCACTGGCGCGACAGCTTGATCTCCATCGTAGCATCGTTGTCGTCTCGCCAACTATTGCTTCTACGACTATCGCTACCGCTTAGTGATAAAGTAAAAACAATTATATGGCAATTGCATTGCATACAATAAAGCGACAACCATATGGCTCCTGCCAGTTGCCGATAACTTTGTTACAAAACATGATCATCTCATACAACAATTTATATATCATCACGTCTTGACCATATCACATCACAACATGCCCTGCAAAAACAAGTTAGACGTCCTCTACTTTGTTGTTGCAAGTTTTACGTGGCTGCTATGGGCTTAGCAAGAACCGTTCTTACCTAAGCATCAAGACCACAACGATTTTTCGTCAAGTGTGCTGTTTTAACCTTCAACAAGGACCGGGCGTAGCCACACTCGATTCAACTAAAGCTGGAGAAACAGACACCCACTAGCCACATGTGTGTGAAGCACGTCGGTAGAACCAGTCTCATGAACGCGGTCATGTAATGTCGGTCTGGGCCACTTCATCCAACAATACCGCTGAATCAAAGTATGAGATGATGGTAAGCAGTATGACTATTATCGCCCAGAACTCTTTGTGTTCTACTCATGCATGTAACATCTATGCATAGACCTGGCTCGGATGCCACTGTTGGGTAACGCGATATTTCAAAAAATTTACCTACGATCACGCAAGATCTATCTATGTGATGCATAGCAACGAGCGGGGAGCGTGTGTCCATGTACCCTCGTACACCGAAAGCGGAAGCGTTTAGTAACACGGTTGATGTAGTCGAACGTCTTCGCGATCCAACCGATCCAAGTACCGAACGTACGGCACCTCCATGTTCATCACACGTTCAGCTCGATGACGTCCCTCGTACTCTTGATCCAGTTGAGGCCGAGAGAGAGTTTCGTCAGCACGACGGCGTGGCGACGATGATGATGAAGTTACCTGATACATCTCCATCGTATCTATAATCTTTGATTGTTCCATGCCAATACTATACAACTTTCATATATTTTTGGCAATGTTTTATACTATTTTTGGGACTAACATATTGATCCAGCGCCCAGTGCCAGTTCCTGTTTGTTGCATGTTTTTTGTTTCGCAGAAAATCCATATCAAACGGAGTCCAAACGGGATAAAAACTTACGGAGATTTTTTTTGAATATATGTGATTTTGGGGAAGAAGAATCAACGGGAGACGATGCCCGAGGGGGCCACGAGGCAGGGGGCGGGCCCCAGGGGGTGGGCGTACCCCTGACCCTCGTGGCCACACCATAAGGCGGTTGGTGCCCTCCTTTCACCGCAGGAAAGCTAATATCCGGATACAAATCATGTTAAAATTTCAGCCCAATCGGAGTTACCGATCTCCAGGAATATAAGAAATGGTGAAAGGCCAGAATCTGGAACGCAGAAATAGAGAGAGACAGGGAGACAGATCCAACCTCAGAGGGTCTCTCGCCCCTCCGCCGCCATGGAAGCCATGGACCAGGGGGTAAACCCTTCTCCCATCTAGGGGGAAGGTCAAGGAAGAAGAAGGAGGGCCCCCTCTCCCCCTCTCTCCCGGTGGCGCCGGAGCGCCGTCGGGGCCATCATCGTGTGACGGAGATCTACACCAACACCTCCATCATCTTCACCAACATCTTCATCACCTTCGCCCATCTATCTACAGGGGTCCACTCTCCTGCAACCCGCTGTACCCTCTACTTGAACATGGTGCTTTATGCTTCATATTATTATCCAATGATGTGTTGCCATCCTATGATGTCTGAGTAGATTTTCGTTGTCCTGTCGGTAATTGGTGAATTGCTATGATTGGTTTAATTTGCTTGTGGTTATGTTGCTATCCTTTGGTGCCCATCATATGAGCGTGCATGTGGATCACACCATAGGGTTAGTTGTATGTTGATAGGACTATGTATTGGAAGGCAAGAGTGACAGAAGCTTCAACCTAGCATAGAAATTGATGCATACGAGATTGAAGGGGGGCCAATATATCTTAATGCTATGGTTGGGTTTTACCTTAATGAACATTAGTAGTCGTGGATGCTTGCTAATAGTTCCAATCATAAGTGCATATAATTCCAAGTCAGGGATGACATGCTAGCAGTGGCCTCTCCCACATAAAACTTGCTATCGGTCTAGTAAAGTAGTCAATTGCTTAGGGACAATTTCGCAACTCCTACTAATACGTCTCCAACGTATCTATAATTTTTGATTGTTCCATGCTATTATATTAACTATTTTGGATGTTTATGGGCTTTACTTTACACTTTTATATCATTTTTGGGACTAACCTACTAACCGGAGGCCCAACCCGAATTGCTGTTTTTTTTGCCTATTTTAGTGTTTTGAAGAAAAGGAATATCAAACGGAGTCCAAACGGGATGAAACCTTCGGGAGCGATCTTTTTGGAACAAATGAAAACCAGGAGACTTGGAGTGGACGTCAAGCAGCAAACGAGGTGGCCACGAGGGTGCACGGCGCGCCCCCCACCCTTGTGGGCCCCTCGTGGCCCAACCGACCTACTTCTTTCTCCTATATATATCCATGTACCCCGAGAACATCCGGGAGCACCACGAAAACCTAATTCCACCGCCGCAACCTTCTGTATCCTCGAGTTCCCATCTTGGAGCCTTCGTCGGCGCTCTGCCGGAGGGGGAATCGACCATGGAGGGCCTCTACATCATCTCCAAGGCCTCTCCGATGAGTTATGAGTAGTTTACCACAGACCTTCGGGTCCATAGTTATTAGCTAGATGGCTTCTTCTCTCTCTTTGAATCTCAATACAAAGTTCTCCTCGATCTTCTTGGAGATATATTCGATGTAACTCTATTTGCGGTGTGTTGTCGAGATCCAACGAATTGTGGGTTTATGATCAAGTTTATCTTTGAGAAATATTTGAATCTCCACCGAATTCTTTTATGTATGATTGGTTATCATTGAAAGTCTCTTCGAATTATCAGTTTGGTTTTCCTACTATATTGATCTTTCTTGCAATGGGAGAAGTGCTTAGCTTTGGGTTCAATCTTGTGGTTTCCTTTCCCAGTGACAGCAGGGGCAGCAAGGCACGTATTGTATTGTTGCCATCGAGGATAAAAAGATGGGGTTTATATCATATTGCATGAGTTTATCCCTCTACATCATGTCATCTTTCTTAATGTTTTACTCTGTTCTTCATGAACTTAATACTCTAGATGTAGGCAGGAGTCGGTCGATGTGTGGAGTAATAGTAGTAGATGCAGAATCATCTCGATCTACTTGTTACGGACGTGATGCCTATATACATGATCATGCCTAGATATTCTCATAACTATGCACTTTTCTATCAATTGCTCGATAGTAATTTGTTCACCCACTGTAATACTTATGCTATCTTGAGAGAAGCCACTAGTGAAACCTTTGGCTCCCGGGTCTATCTCTTATCATATAAGTTTCCAATCTACTTTTATTTGCATCTTTTACTTTCCAATCTATGTCATAAAAATACCAAAAATATTTATATTATCTTATTATCTCTATCAGATCTCACTTTCGCAAGTTTCCATGAAGGGATTGACAACCCCTTTGTCGTGTTGGTTGCGAGGTTCTTGATTGTTTGTGTAGGTACGACGGACTTTTGAGGAGCCTCCAACTGGATTGATACCTTGGTTCTCAAAAATTGAGGGAAATACCTATGCTACTTTGCTGCATCACCCTTTCCTCTTCAAGGGAAAACCAACGCAGTGCTCAAGGGGTACCAAGAAGGATTTTTGGTGCCGTTGCCGGCGAGGTCTTCGCTCAAGTCAAGACATACCAAGTACCCATCACAAACTCATCTTCCTCGCAATTACACTAATTGCCATTTGCCTCTCGTTTTCCACTCCCCCACTTCACCCTTGTCATTTTATTCGCCCTCTCTTTTCCGTTCGTCTATCTCTTTTGCTTGCCTCTCGTGTGCCTGTTTGCCCCTATGGCTTTGCCTGAGTACGCTGATCTCCATCTTAAAAGGTTGCAAGAGATTGAATTAAATGTTAGAAGCTTTATGAATTTACAATTTGAGCATAATAATTTCTTTAGAAAAGAGCTTAAAGAACAAAAAGGCTTTATGGAGTACGTGAATAAAGAGCTAGATGATATGTCTAAGGAATTTTATGGTTTGAATTCTCAGATTGCTCGTCTTGAAAAATCAATAGCCCAAATCTCTGATAAGCATGCCACCTTAGTTCTGCCAAACCAGAAGGGTTAGGGGAAAATGATGAAGATCTAAAAGTTATTGATGTGTCCCCTATTGAATCTTTGTTTTGCAATATGAATCTTGGTAATGATGGGACTGGAGATGAGTCAACTTTAGTTAAAAGGAGTCCCAATGATTTGGAGTTTTTAGATATTGATGCTAAAATTGGTAAAAGTGGGATTGGAGAGATCAAAGCTTTACATAGCATTGAACCCACTATTATGGATTTCAAGGAATTTAATTATGATAATTGTTCTTTAATAGATTGTATTTCCTTGTTGCAATCCATGTTGAATTCTCCTCATGCTTATAGTCAAAATAAAGCTTTTACCAAACATATTGTTGATGCTTTGATGCAATCTTATGAAGAAAAACTTGAATTGGAAGTTTCTATACCTAGAAAACTTTATGATGAGTGGGAACCTACTATAAAAATTAAAATTAAAGATCATGAATGCTATGCTTTGTGTGATTTGGGTGCTAGTGTTTCCACTATTCTGAAAACTTTATGTGATGTGCTAGGTTTCCATGATTTTAATGATTGCTCCTTAAACTTGCACCTTGCGGATTCCACCATTAAGAAACCTATGGGAAGGATCAATGATGTTCTTATTGTTGCAAATAGGAATTATGTGCCCGTAGATTTTATCGTTCTTGATATAGATTGCAATCTTTCATGTCCTATTATTCTTGGTAGACCTTTCCTTAGAACGATTGGTGCAATTATTGATATGAAGGAAGGGAATATTAGATTCCAATTTCCATTAAGGAAAGGCATGGAACACTTTCCAAGAAAGAAAGTCAAATTACCTTATGAATCTATTATGCGTGCCACTTATGAATTGAATGCCAAAGATGACAATACGTAGATCTATTCTCGCTTTTATGCCTAGCTAGGGGCATTAAATGATAGCGCTTGTTGTGAGGCAACCCAATTTTATTTTTGTTTCTTGATTTTTGCTTCTGTTTAGTAATAAATATTTCATATAGCCTCTTTTTAGATGTGGTTTTATGTTTTAATTAGTGTTTGTGCCAAGTAAAACCTATAGGATAACCTACGGTGATAGTTAATTTGATTCTGCTGAAAAACAGAAACTTTTTTGTGCACGAGAACAATTTTGATAAATCGCAGAAACGTGTTTTTACGTTGATTCGTTTTGCAGTATATCAATAGACAAATTTCCTAGGACTTCCTATTTTTTAGGATTGTTAGAGTTACAGAAGTATTCGAAAGTTACAGATTGCTACAGACTATTCTGTTTTTGTCAGATTCTGTTTTTTGTGTGTTGTTTGCTTATTTTGATGCATCTATGGCTAGTATCGGGGGGTATGAACCATAGAGAAGTTGGAATACATTAGGTTTAACACCAATATAAATAAAGAATGAGTTCATTATAGTACCTTATGTGGTGGTTTTTCTTTCTTGCACTAACTGGGCTTATGAGATTTCCTGTTGAGTTTTGTGTTGTGAAGTTTTCAAGTTTTGGGTAAAGATTTGATGGACTATGGAATAAGGAGTGGCAAGAGCCCAAGCTTGGGGATTCCCATGGCACCCCACGATATTCAAGGACAACCAAAGGACTAAGCTTGGGGATGCCCCGGAAGGCATCACCTCTTTCGTCTTCGTTTATCGGTGACTTTACTTGGAGCTATATTTTTATTCACCACATGATATGTGTTTTGCTTGGAGCATCTTGTATGATATGAGTCTTTTCTTTTTAGTTTACCACAATCATCCTTGCTGTACACACCTTTTGGGAGAGACACACATGATTTGGAATTTATTAGAATACTCTATGTGCTTCACTTATCACTTACATCTTTTGAGCTAGATAATTTTGCTCTAGTGCTTCACTTATATCTTTTAGAGCACGGCGGTGGCTTTATTTTGTAGAAATTGTTGATCTCTCATGCTTCACTTATATTATTTTGAGAGTCTTATAGAACAGCATGGTATTTGCTATGGTTATAAAATTGGTCCTAGAATGATGGGCATCCAAGTTGGGTATAATAAAAACTATCATAGAAAGTGAATTGGATGATATGATCAATTTGATGCTTGATAATTGTTTTGAGATATGAGGATGGTGATATTAGAGTCATCCTAGTGGAGTAATTATGAATTTAAAGAATACGTGTGTTGAAGTTTGTGATTCCCGTAGCATGCACGTATGGTGAACCGCTTTGTGATGAAGTTGGAGCATAATTTATTTATTGACTGTCTTCCTTATGAGTGGCCGTCAGGGATGAGCGATGGTCTTTTCCTACCAATCTATCCCCCTAGGAGCATGCGTGTAGTACTTTGTTTTCAATGACTTGTAGATTTTTGCAATAAGTATATGAGTTCTTTATGACTAATGTTGAGTCCATGGATTATACGCACTCTCACCCTTCCACCATTGCTAGCCTCTCTTGTGCCGCGCAACTTTTGCCGGTACCATACACCCACCATATACCTTCCTCAAAACAGCCACCATACCTATCTATTATGGCATTTTCATAGCCATTCCGAGATATATTGCCATGCAACTTTCCACCGTTCCGTTTATTATGACACGCATCATCATTGTCATATTTCTTTTGCATGATCATGTAGTTGACGTCGTATTTGTGCTACGTCTTGAGCTTGTGTTGGTTTTCCTTGAAGAGGAAAGTGTGATACAGCAAAGTAGCGTAAGTATTTCCCTCAGTTTTTGAGAACCAAGGTATCAATCTAGTAGGAGGCTCCTCAGAAGTCCCATGCACCTACACAAACAAACAAGAACCTCGCAACCAACGCAATAAAGGGGTTGTCAATCCCTTCACGGCCACTTGCGAAAGTGAGATCTGATAGAGATAATATGATAAGATAAATATATTCTTGGTATTTTATGATATAGATGGAAAAAGTAAAGATTCAAATAAAAGTAGATTGAAAGCTTATATGATAAAGGATAGACCCGGGGGCCATAGGTTTCACTAGTGGCTTCTCTCAAGATAGCATAAGTATTACGGTGGGTGAAAAAATTACTGTCGAGCAATTGATAGAAAAGCGAATAATTATGAGATTATATAGGCATGATCATGTATATAGGCATCACGTCCGTCACAAGTAGACCGACTCCTGCCTGCATCTACTACTATTACTCCACACATCGACCGCTATCCAACATGCATCTAGAGTATTAAGTTCATAAACAACAAAGTAACACATTAAGAAAGATGACATGATGTAGAGGGATAAACTCATGCAATATGATATAAACCCCATCTTTTTATCCTCGATGGCAACAATACAATACGTGTCGTGCTGCCCCTGCTGTCACTGGGAAAGGACACTGCAAGATTGAACCCAAAGCTAAGCACTTCTCCCATTGCAAGAAAAATCAATCTAGTAGGCCAAACCAAACTGATAATTCGAAGAGATTTGCAAAGATAACTTAATCACACATAAAAGAATTCAGAGGAGATTCAAATATTTCTCATAGATAAACTTGATCATAAACCCACAATTCATCGTATCTCGACAAACACACCGCAAAAAGAGTTACATTGAATAGATCTCCAAGAAGATCGAGGAGAACTTTGTATTGACATTCAAAGAGAGAGAAGAAGCCATCTAGCTAATAACTATGGACCCGAAGGTCTGTGGTAAACTACTCACAACTCATCGGAAGGGCCTTGGAGATGATGTAGAGGCCCTCTGTGGTTGATTCCCCCTCCGGCGGAGCGCCGACGAAGGATCCAAGATGGGATCTCACGGATACAGAAGGTTACACAGTGGAAATAGTTTTTCGTGGTGCTCCTCGATGGTTTCGGGGTACGTGGGTATATATAGGAGGAAGAAGTAGGTCGGTGGACGCTCGAGGGGCCCACGAGGGTAGGGGGCGTTCCCACCTGTAGGGAACGCACAGGGCACCCTCGTGGCCGCCTCCTCTATTGCTTGATGTCCACTCCAAGTCCCCTGGATCACGTTTGTTCCAAAAAATCGCTCCCGAAGGTTTCATTCCATTTGGACTCCGTTTGATATTCCTTTTCTTCGAAACACTGAAATAGGCAAAAAAAAATAGCAATTCGGGTTGGGCCTCCGATTAGTAGGTTAGTCCCAAAAATGATATAAAAGTGTAAAGTAAAGCCCATAAACATACAAAACGGGTAATATAATAGCATGGAACAATCAAATATTATAGATACGTTGGAGACGTGTCAAGCATCCCCAAGCTTAATTCCTGCTCGTCCTTGAGTAGGTAAATGATAAAAATAGAATTTTTGATGTGGAATGCTACCTAGCATAATTCTCAATGTAATTTTCTTTATTGTGGCATGAATGTTCAGATCCAAATGATTCAAAATAGAAGTTCATATTGACATAATAAATAGTAATACTTCAAGCATACTAATCAAAGCAATCATGTCTTCTCAAAATAACATGGCTAAAGAAAGTTCATCCCTACAAAATCATATAGTTAGGCTATGCTTCATTTTCATCACACAATAATGCTCTCATCTTGCACACCCCCGATGACACACCAAGCAATTGTTTCATACTTTAGTAATCTCAAACTTTTTTCAAATTTCACGCAATACATGAGCGTGAGCCATGGATATAGCACTACGGGTGGAATAGAATATGATGATGGAGGTTGTGTGGAGAAGACAAAAAAGGAGAAAGTCTCACATTGACGAGGATAATCAATGGGCTATGGAGATGCCCATCAATTGATGTCAACATGAGGAGTAGGGATTGCCATGCAACGGATGCACTAGAGCTATAAATGTATGAAAGCTCAACAAAAGAAACTAGTGGGTGTGCATCCAAGTTGCTTGCTCACGAAGACCTAGGGCATTTTGAGGAAGCCCATCATAGGAATATACAAGCCAAGTTCTATAATGAAAAATTCCCACTAGTATATGAAAGTGACAACATAAAAGACTTTCTATATGAAAAACATGGTGCTACTTTGAAGCACAAGTGTGGAAAAGGATAGTAACATTGCCCCCTTTTTTATTTTCTTTTTCTTTTTTTCTTTTTTTTCTTTGGCCTTTCTTTTTTCTTTTTGGTCTTCCTTTTTTTCTTTGGCCTTTTTTTATTTTTGGCCTTTCTTCTTTTTATTTGGGAACAATGCTCTAATAATGATGATCATCACACTTCTATTTATTTACAACTCATGAATTACAACTCAAAACTAGAACAATATATGACTCTATATGAATGCCTCCGACGGTGTACCGGGATGGGCAATGAATCAAGAGTGACATGTATGAAAATTTATGCATGGTGGATTTGCCAAAAATACGATGTCAACTACATGATCATGCAAGGCAATATGACAATGATGACGAGTGTCATGATAAACGGAATGGTGGAAAGTTGCATGGCAATATATCTCGGAATGGCTATGGAAATGCCATAATAGGTAGGTATGGTGGCTGTTTTGAGGAAGATATAAGGAGGTTTATGTGTGATAGAGCATATCATATCACGGGGTTTGAATGCACCGGCGAAGTTTGCACCAACTCTCAAGGTGAGAAAGGGCAATGCACGGTACCGAAGAGGCTAGCAATGATGGAAGGGTAAGAGAGCGTGTAATCCATGGACTCAACATTAGTCATAAAGAACTCATATACTTATTGTAAAAATCTACAAGTCATCAAAAACCAAGCACTACGCGCATGCTCCTAGGGGGATAGATTGGTAGGAAAAGACCATCGCTCGTCCCCGACCGCCACTCATAAGGATGACAATCTAAGAACACCTCATGTTTCAAATTTGTTACACAACTTTTACCATACGTGCATGTTACGGGACTGGCGAACTTCAACACAAGCATTCTTTAAATTAACAATTACCCAACTAGCATGACTCTAATATCACCACCTCCATATCTCAAAACAATTATCAAGTATCAAATTGATCATAGCATCCAATTCACTTCCAATGATAGTTTTTATTATACCCAACTTGGATGCCCATCATTCTAGGACCAATTTTATAACCATAGAAAATACCATGCTGTTCTAAGAGACTCTCAAAATAATATAAGTGAATCATGAGAGATTAACATTTTCTACAAAATCAAGCCACCGCCATGCTCTAAAAGATATAAGTGAAGCACTAGAGCAAAACTATCTAGCTCAAAAGATATAAGTGAAGCACATAGAGTATTCTAATAAATTCCAAACAAGTGGGTTTCTCCCATAAGGTGTGTACAGCAAGGATGATTGTGGTAAACTAAAAAGCAAAGACTAATATCATACAAGATGCTACAAGCAAAACACATATCATGTGGCGAATAAAAATATAGCTCCAAGTAAAGTTACCGATAGACGAAGACGAAAGAGGGGATACCTTCTGGGGCATCCCCAAGCTTAGGCTTTTGGTTATCCTTGAATATCTTGGGGTGCCATGGGCATACCCAAGCTTAGGCTCTTGCCACTCCTTATTCCATAGTCCATCAAATCTTTACCCAAAACTTGAAAACTTCACAACACAAAACTCCACAGGAAATCTCATAAGCTTCGTTAGTGCAAGAAAGAAAAGCCACCACATAAGGTAATGTATTGAACTCATTCTTTATTTATTTTGGTGTTAAACCTACTGTATTCCAACTTCTCTATGGTTCATACCCTACATACTAGCCATAGATGCATCAAAATAAGCAAACAACACACGAAAAACAGAATCTAAAAAAACAGAACAGTCTGTAGCAATCTGTAACTCTCGAAAAATAGGAAGTCCTTGGAAATTTGTCTATTGATCTACAACAAAAAGAATCAACGCAAAAGCACGTTTCTGTGAATTACTAAAATTATTTCATGCGCGCAAAGTTTTTACTTTTCAGCAGAATCAAATTAACTATCACCATAGGTTATCCTATAGGTTCTACTTGGCACAAACACTAATTAAGACATAAAAACACATCTAAACAGAAGGTAGATGAAAACTTTATTACTAAATAGAAGCAAAAAGAAAAAACAAAGATAAAATTGGGTTGCCTCCCAACTAGCGCTATTGTTTAACGCCCCAAGCTAGGCATAAAGGCGAGGATAGATCTAAGTAGTGCCATCTTGGGCACTCAATTCATAAGTAGCTCGCATGATAGATTCATAGGGTAATTTAACTTTCTTTCTTGGAAAGTGCTCCATGCCTTTCCTTAATGGAAATTGGAATCTAATATTCCCTTCCTTCATATCAATAATTGCACCAATCATTCTAAGGAAAGGTCTACCAAGAATAATAGGACAAGAAAGATTGCATTCTATATCAAGAACGATAAAAGTTGCGGGCACATAATTCCTATTTGCAACAATAAGAACATCATTGATCCTTCCCATAGGTTTCTTAATGGTGGAATCCACAAGGTGCAAATTTAAAGAGCAATCATCAAGATCATGGAAACCTAGAATATCACATAAAGTTTTTGGAACCGTGGAAACACTAGCACCCAAATCACACAAAGCATAACACTCATGATCTTAATTTTAATCTTTATAGTAGGTTCCCATTCATCATAAAGTTTTCTAGGTATAGAAACTTACAAATTAACTTTTTCATCATAAGATTGCATCAAGGCATCAACAATATGTTTGGTAAAAGCTTTATTTTGACTATAAGCATGAGGAGAATTCAACACGGATTGCAACAAGGAAATACAATCTACTAAAGAACAATTATCATAATTAAATTCCTTGAAATCCAAGATAGTGGGTTCAATGCTATTTAAAGTCTTGACCTCTCCAATCCCACTTTTACCAAATTTAGCATCAAGATCTAAAAACTCCGAATCATTGGGACGCCTTTTAACTAAAGCTGACTCATCTCTAGTCCCATCATTATTAAGATTCATATTGCAAAACAAATATTTAATAGGGGACACATCAATAACTTTTAGATCTTCATCATTATTTTCATGGAAACTAGAAGAACACGCCTTTACAAAGCAATCTTTCTTAGCACACAATCTAGCGGATCTTTCTTTGCACTCATCAATGGAAATTCTCATAGCTTTGAGAGACTCATTGATATCATGCTTAGGAGGAGTAGATCTAAGTTTCAAAGAATCAACATCAAGCGAAAGTCTATCAACGTTCCTAGCCAAATCATCAACTTTAAGCAATTTTTCTTCAAGCAAAGCATTAAAATTCTTTTGAGAGATCATAAATTCTTTAACACTATTCTCAAATCAGAGGGCATATTATTAAAATTACCATAATAATTATTGTAGGAATTTCCATAATTATTAGAGGAATTACTAGGGAACAGTCTAGGATTAAAGTTTCCTCTATAAGCATTGTTACCAAAATTATTCGTACCAACAAAATTCATATCCATAGATTAATTATTATTCTCAATAAAAGTAGACAAAGGCATATCATTGGTATCAATAGGAGCACTCTTAGTAGCAAACAAATTCATAAGTTCATCCATCTTTCCACTCAAAACATTAATTTCTTCTATAGCATGCACTTTTTTACTAGTACATCTTTCGGTGTGCCATTGAGAATAATTAGCCATAATGTTATCATGGAGTTTAGTAGCTTCTCCTAAAGTGATTTCCATAAAAGTGTCTCCCGCGGCCGAATCAAAAAGATTTCTAGAAGCAAAATTCAATCCGGCATAAAATTTTTGTATGATCATCCATAAATTCAAACCATGAGTAGGGAAATTGCGAACATTAATTTCATTCTTTTCCAAGATTGGGCAACATGATCATGATCAAGTTGTTTAAAATTCATAATATCGTTCCTAAGAGAGATGGTCTTAGCGGGAGGAAAATACTTAGAGATAAAAGTATCTTTGCACTTATTCCCTGAATCAATACTATTCTTAGGCAAAGACAAAAACCAAACTTTAGCATGATCTCTAAGTGAAAACGGAAATAACTTCAATTTAACAATATCATTATCTGTATCTTTCTTCTTTTGCATCTCACACAAATCAACAAAGTTGTTTAGATGGGTAGCGGCATCTTCACTAGGAAGGCCAGAGAATTGATCTTTCATAACAAGATTCAGCAAAGCAGCATTGATTTCACAAAACTCAACATCATTAAGAGGAGCAATCAGAGTACTAAGGAAATCATTATTATTGGTATTGGAAAAATCACACAATTTGGTATTATCTTGCGCCATCGCGACAAGCAATCCAGCACACAAGCAAACAAAAGGCAAGCCAAAGAGAGAGGATATTGGGAAAGAGCGGGCGAATAAAACGGCAAGGGTGAAGTGGGGGAGAGGAAAACAAGAGGCAAATGGCAAATAATGTAATGCGAGGGAGATTTGTTTGTGATGGGTACTTGGTATGTGTATCGACCAGACCTCAAACAGTCTGATCTCTGTGCTTTAGTGTCATCCCTGGATCAGTAATGCTGACACGCACAGTACTTGAAGGATTTATAACAGAGTAGCAATCACACACTTATTACATCGAAAGTCTCAAAAGAGAGATTATTACAATAAATATGGCTTAAGGCCATCTAATAATGATAACAGCGGAAGGCTTGGAAGATAAGTGAGTCCATCAACTCCAACGGCATCACTGAGTATAGAACCACGACCTAAGGCACCTTACTCATCGTCTGAAAAGTCTACAACATGAACGTTGCAGCCCAAAAACGGGTCAGCACATGGAATATGCTGGCAATGTAACACATAGAGAGTAATGAACAGAAATATGCTATACTACATGCATATATGGCTGGTGGAAAAGCTCTATGGTTACAGTTTTGCATAAAGCCAATTTTTCCCTACTGCAAAGGAATAAATTTTATTTAACTATCTTGGTGGTTGTTAAACATTGAGAAGATAGACACCCTCTCAATCCCAATTAAGCATCATCATTAAAACCCAACAATATTAATTAAAGTAACATGATGAGATTCACATGATAATCCAAGTACTAGATACTCAAGATGTCCATAACCGGGGACACGGCTAACCATGATTAGTTTATACACTCTGCAGAGGTTTGCGCACTTTTCCCCACAAGACCCGATCTCCTCCATTGGATTTCTCACACTACATGGTGTTTGAGAAACGGATGACCGAGACATAGTCTTTCAGAAGCGCTAGCACCTTACGATCAGGTAGACAGTACCAACCTACATCCCCTACATCTGCTAGTCTACCACTGTAAGAGTTTGCACGACTTAATCAACTATGCTAGAGCCCATAGTAGCTTGTGGCTGCACACGGAAGTTTCTAGCATGAAAAATATCATGATCCCTTTGAGCCTGGGTGGCGGTCCATAAAGAAAAACAGGCAATCGCTGGAATACCCAGGTGCCTCAATCCACCTAGATGTGTATTAAAGTTGCCACCTTAAAAAACCATTAAATAACAATCTCACATCTGTCATGGATACACTCACCCAATCCACGTCTACTAGCATAGCATGGCATAAAAAGCAAACATAGAGTAACTCCCAAGGGTTTGATAATGAAACAGGCAATAGGTACTACCTCATCTAGTTCCCAAAACCCACATATTAATCAGATCCTAATCATGCAATTGTTTGAGGATTGATCTAATGCAATAAAACTGGGTAGTAAAGAGGTATGATCAAAGTGTTACTTGCCTTGCTGATGATCCATGAAACCTAGAGATTCGAAGTAGCAAGCAGCACACTCCGGGTACTCTATTGCAAACAAACAAGCATACAATAAGTACTCATCTAATGCACGGGTAAAACTCAAATAAGAGAACTAACCAGAAAGTTCAGCTTAAGAACTCCGGTTTGCAAAAAAGAATCAAATCGAACGAAGAACCAAAACACAAACGGCGAAAGAAACGGACTTCATTTACTAATCTGGACCTAAGTCAAATTTTACAAAAGCAAAAACTTCTTTCAGTTGGTTAAATGGAAAGAGGGTTTCGAGACGAAACTATAGGTGCTTGAATCGCTTGATTCTGATAAACGAGCGAAAAGTTATACTAGAACGAAAATCGGATTAGAAATCCCGATCAGAAATAACCGCGGAAAATCCAAAAAAAAGAAAAACTGACGAACAGATTAACGAACGAATGTTCGTTAACTAAGACTAAATAGTGAACTCGCCCGTTAAAACGAACGAACGGGCGAACTCTCGCTAAATAAATAAACCGGAAAAAATAAAACCGATCTATTTAAAAAGAGCGAAACTAGGGTTTCTAAAAAAACCAGATCGGGTTTTTAATAAAATCGGACCATGGCGGCGGCGGCGGCTATACCTCCGGCTCGGCTCCAGCGGGGACGACGGGACGGCGTGGGGTGGCGGGGCTGCGACGACGGCGGCTCGGCGACAGTGGCTGCGGCTGCTACTGCTGCGGTGGGTCGGCTGGCGGGGTGGGGAGGGGTGGCGGCGGCGGTATTTAAAAAGGGGGGGTGGCGGCTTGGGGGAGGGGGCAAGGCGGTGGGGAGGAGTCTGACTCGGACTTGGAGTCCGAGTTGGCGGCGGCGCGGCGCGGGGAAGGCGGCGGCGCGGGGGCGGGCCGGCCTGGCTCGGCTGGGCCTTCGGCCCAGTCGGCCGCGGGATTTTTTTAAATAATTCCACCGAATAGAAAAATAAATTCTAGAAAAATAAAAATCTAAAAATGCCAAAACAAATTTTCACCGTCTAAATAAAATATTTAGAACAAGATGAACATTTTCTTGGCTCTAAAATGCAGTTTTGAAAACGTGCAATTTTTCCTAAATTCAAATAAAATAGCAAAAAAACTCCAAAATAAAACTTATTTGATTTTTTTATTAAATCCTCAATATTTCTTTATTTTGGGAAAGTCGTTTTATTTCCTCTCTTATATTTTTATAATAGAAATAATTGAAGATAAAATAAATAAAATCAAATGATCCTATTTTCAAAATTTGAGAAAACTCAAATATGAAAATAATGAAATCCCCAACTCTCTCCGAGGGTCCTTGAGTTGCGTAAAATTTCTAGGATCAAACCAAAAGCAAATAAAATATGATATGAAATGATGATCTAGTGTATAACATTCCAAGTTGAAAATTTGGGATGTTACAAACCTACTCCCCTTAAGATGAATCTCGCCCTCGAGATTCGGTTTGGCTAGAAAATAGGTGAGGGTGGTCCTTCAACAGATCTTCCTCTCGCTCCCAGGTGGCTTCATCCTCGGTGTGGTGGCTCCACTGAACTTTGCAAAACTTGATAACCTTGCTGCGAGTGACTCGGCTGGCATACTTGAGAATCTGTACTGGTTTCTCCTCATAGGTCAAATGACTATCCAACTGAATCGCTTCCAGCGGCACTGTATCTCTCAGCAGTATATCAGCCATCTCTGCGTGGCACTTCTTCAACTGGGAAACGTGGAACACATCTTGAGCTCCTGACAATCCTTCGGGCAATTCCAACTTGTAGGCAACTTCTCCCATACGCTCCAAAATTTTGTATGGTCCCATAAAACGTGGCGCTAACTTCTCCCATACGCTCCACCGTTCCGTTTATTATGACACGCATCATCATTGTCATATTTATTTTGCATGATCATGTAGTTGACGTCGTATTTGTGCTACGTCTTGAGCTTGCGTTGGTTTTCCTTGAAGAGGAAAGGGTGATGCAGCAAAGTAGCGTAAGTATTTCCCTCAGTTTTTGAGAACCAAGGTATCAATCCAGTAGGAGGCTCCTCAGAAGTCCCACGCACCTACACAAACAAACAAGAACCTTGCAACCAACGCAATAAAGGGGTTGTCAATCCCTTCACGGCCACTTGTGAAAGTGAGATCTGATAGAGATAATATGATAAGATAAATATATTTTTGGTATTTTATGATATAGATGGAAAAAGTAAAGATGCAAATAAAAGTAGATTGAAAGCTTATACGATAAAGGATAGACCCGGGGGCCGTAGGTTTCACTAGTGGCTTCTCTCAAGATAGCATAAGTATTATGGTGGGTGAACAAATTATTGTCGAGCAATTGATAGAAAAGCGAATAATTATGAGATTATCTAGGCATGATCATGTATATAGGCATCACGTCCGTGACAAGTAGACCGACTAATGCCTGCATCTACTACTATTACTCCACACATCGACCGCTATCCAACATGCATCTAGAGTATTAAGTTGATAAAGAACATAGTAACGCATTAAGAAAGATGACATGATGTAGAGGGATAAAGTCATGCAATATGATATAAACCCCATCTTTTTATCCTTGATGGAAACAATACAATACGTGCCTTGCTGCCCCTGCTATCACTGGGAAAGGACACCACAAGATTGAACCCAAGGCTAAGCACCTCTCCCATTGCAAGAAAGATCAATCTAGTAGGCCAAACCAAACTGATAATTCGAAGAGATTTGCAAAGATAACTTAATCGCACATAAAAGAATTTAGAGGAGATTCAAATATTTCTCATAGATAAACTTCATCATAAACCCACAATTCATCGGATCTCAACAAACACACCGCAAAAAGAGTTACATCGAATAGATCTCCAAGAAGACCAAGGAGAACTTTGTATTGAGATTCAAAGAGAGAGAAGAAGCCATCTAGCTAATAACTATGGACTCGAAGGTCTGTGGTAAACTACTCACAACTCATCAGAAGGGCCTTGGAGATGATGTAGAGGCCCTCTGTGGTCGATTCCCCCTCCGGCGGAGCACCGGCGAAGGCTCCAAGATGGGTGCTCACGGATACAGAAGGTTACGGCGGTGGAAATAGTTTTTCATGGTGCTCCTCGATGGTTTCAGGGTACGTGGGTATATATAGAAGGAAGTAGTAGGTCGGTGGACGCTCGAGGGGGCCACAAGGGTGGGGGGGCATGCCCACCTATAGGGGGCGCACCGGGCACCCTCGTGGCCGCCTCCTCTGTTGCTTGATGTCCACTCCAAGCCCCCTAGATCACGTTTGTTCCAAAAAGATTGCTCCCGAAGGTTTCATTCCATTTGGACTCTGTTTGATATTCCTTTTCTTCGAAACACTGAAATAGGCAAAAAAACAGCAACTCGGGCTGGGCCTCCGGTTAGTAGGTTAGTCCCAAAAATGATACAAAAGTGTAAAGTAAAGCCCATAAACATCCAACATTGGTAATATAATAGCATGGAACAATCAAAAATTATAGATACATTACAGACGTATCAATTTGTGGCAAGGCCACCTTCATAATTCTTCCATACATGTCACTCTTGATTCATTGCATACCCCGGTACACCGCTAGAGGCATTCATATAGAGTCATATTTTGTTCTAAATATCGAGTTGTAATCTTGAGTTGTAAGTAAATAAAAGTGTGATGATCTTCATTATTAGAGCATTGTCCCAAGTGAGGAAAGGATGATGGAGACTATGATTCCCCCACAAGTCGGGACGAGACTTCGGACTTTATAACAAAAAAAAGAAAAGAGAAAGAGGAATAAAAAAAGAGAGAAAGGCCAAATAAAAAAGAGAAGAAAAAGAAAAATAAAAAATGAGAGAAAAAGAGAGAAGGGACAATGCTACTATCCTTTTACCACACTTGTGCTTCAAAGTAGCCCCATGATCTTCATGATACAGAGTCTCCTATGTTGTCACTTTCATATACTAGTGGGAATTTTTCATTATAGAACTTGGCTTGTATATTCCAATGATGGGCCTCCTCAAAACGCCCTAGGTCTTCGTGAGCAAGCAAGTTGGATGCACACCCACTTAGTTTATTTTGTTGAGCTTTCATATATTTATAGCTCTAGTGCATCCGTTGCATGGCAATCCGTACTCACTCACATTGATATCTATTAGTGGGCATCTCCATAGCCCATTGATACGCCTAGTTGATGTGAGACTATCTTCTATTTTTTGTCTTCTCCACAACCACCATTCTATTCCACATATAGTGCTATGTCCATGGCTCACGCTCATGTATTGCGCGAAAGTTGAAAAGGTTTGAGAAATACTAAAGTATGAAACAATTGCTTGGCTTGTCATCGGGGTTGTGCATGATTAAATACTTTGTGTGATGAAGATAGAGCATAGCCAGACTATATGATTTTGTAGGGATAGCTTTCTTTAGCCATGTTATTTTGAGAAGACATGATTGCTTTGTTAGTATGCTTGAAGTATTATTGTTTTTATGTCAACATGAACTTTTATTTTGAATCATTTGGATCTGAACATTCATGCCACAATAAAGAAAATTACATTGAGAATTGTGCCAGGTAGCATTTCACATCAAAAATTCTGTTTTTATCATTTACCTACTCGAGGATGAGCAGGAATTAAGCTTGGGGATGCTTGATACGTCTCCAACGTATCTATAATTTTTGATTGTTCCATGCTATTATATTACCTGTTTTGGATGTTTATGGGATTTACTTTACACTTTTATATCATTTTTGGGACTAACCTACTAACCGGAGGCCCAGTCCGAATTGTTGTTTTTTTGCCTATTTCAGTGTTTCGAAGAAAAGGAATATCAAACGGAGTCCAAACGGGATGAAACCTTTGGCGGCAATATTTTTGGAACAAATGCAAACCAGGAGACTTCGAGTGGATGTCAAGCAGCAAACGAGGCGGCCACGAGGGTGCCCGGCGCGCCCCAGGGGGGTGGGCGTGCCCCCCACCCTCATGGGCCCCTCGTGGCTCAACCGACCTACTTCTTTCTCCTATATATATCCACATACCCCGAGAACATCCAAGAGCACCACGAAAACCTAATTCCACCACCGCAACCTTCTGTATCTGCAAGATCCCATCTTGGAGTCTTCCCTGGTGCTCCGCCGGAGGAGGAATCGACCACGGAGGGCCTCTGCATCATCTTCAAGGCCTCTCCGATGAGTTGTGAGTAGTTTACCACAGACCTTCGGGTCCATAGTTATTAGCTAGATGGCTTCTTCTCTCTCTTTGAATCTCAATACAAAGTTCTCCTTGATCTTCTTGGAGATCTATTCAATGTAACTCTTTTTGCGGTGTGTTTGTCGAGATCCGATGAATTGTGGGTTTATGATCAAGTTTATCTTTGAGAAATATTTGAATCTCCTCTGAATTCTTTTATGTATGATTGGTTATCTTTGCAAGTCTCTTTGAATTATCAGTTTGGTTTGGCCTACTAGATTGATCTTTCTTGCAATGAGAGAAGTGCTTAGCTTTGGGTTCAATGTTGCGGTGTCCTTTCCAAGTGATAGTAGAGGCAGCAAGGGACATATTGTATTGTTGCCATCGAGGATAAAAAGATGGGGTTTATATCATATTGCATGAGTTTATCCCTCTACATCATGTGATCTTTCTTAATGCGTTACTCTGTTCTTCATGAACTTAATACTCTAGATGCAGGCAGGAGTCGGTCGATGTGTGGAGTAATAGTAGTAGATGCAGAATCGTTTCGAGCTACTTGTTGCGGACGTGATGCCTATATACATGATCATGCCTAGATATTCTCATAATTATGCACTTTGCTATCAATTGCTCGACAGTAATTTGTTCACCCACCGTAATACTTATGCTATCTTGAGATAAGCCACTAGTGAAACCTATGGCTCCCGGGTCTATCTTTTATCATATAAGTTTCTGATCTACTTTTATTTGCATATTTTACTTTCCAATCTATATCATAAAAATACTAAAAATATTTATCTTATCTTATTATCTCTATCAGATCTCACTTTTGCAAGTTTCCGTGAAGGGATTGACAACCCCTTTATCGCGTTGGTTGCGATGTTCTTGTTTGTTTGTGTAGGTAAGAGGGACTTTTGAGGAGCCTCCTACTGGATTGATACCTTGGTTCTCAAAAACTGAGGGAAATACTTACGCTACTTTGCTGCATCACCCTTTCCTCTTCAAGGGAAAACCAATGCAGTGCTCAGGAGGTTGCACCTACCACCACTTTTCCACACTCGCTATACTAACTTTATTGCTTCTTTACCTAAAAGAGCCCCTAATTTTTATTTACGTGCTCTTTATATTCTTGCAAACCTATCCCACAACACCTACAAAGTACTTCTAGTTTCATACTTGTTCTAGGTAAAGTAAACATTAAGTGTGCGTAGAGTTGTATCGGTGGTCGATAGAACTTGAGGGAATATTTGTTCTACCTTTAGCTGCTCGTTGGGTTTGACACTCTTACTTATCGAAAGAGGCTACAACTGATCCCCTACACTTGTGGATTATCAAGACCTTTTTCTGGCGCCGTTGCCACGGAGTTATAGCGTGGGGTGAATATCTCGTGTGTGCTTGTTTGCTTTATCACTAAGTAGTTTTTATTTCGTGCTCTTGTTTTCTATCTTTAGTTATGGGTAGGAAACGCAAAATACCAAAAAAATTAGTGGTACCTACTAAACTAACGGTTGAAGAACCACTCAAAATCTATCACACTACTTAAGCTTTTTACTTGGATCATCTTCGATCCCTATGTGCTCGGGCTGAAACCCCAACTAGCTTAGTTGAGGGCAAATCTTTAGATGAGCATGCTTGTTATGTGCGACAACGCATATCTGAAAAAGGGAAACTTTTACTGGATTAAATTCATCGTTTGCAGTGGTATGCTTGGAATTTATGTGAAATATATGATTGTACTTGTTGTTCTAAAGACCCTAAGAAACACCTACCTTACCAATGTGAGTTTAGTGATAATGGAATCGTATCTTCGTATACTAAGGGTGTTTATAATTACTATGATGTTCAACAAATTGAAGAATTTGCTGCTTTTAGGGGTACTTGTGAAATTGCTTCTTTTATTGAAGAGTGTGATACTACTCTCTACAAATCTGAAAATTTGGCCATATTTAAATATTGCTATGATAATTATGCTTCTAATCCTTATATTAGACCATATATTGAGGACTCCACCACTGTCACAGAAGAGAATAATATTTTGCAGGAGTCTATGGAAGAAGAAATTAATGACATTGTGAGCTCATTGGATGAAAAAGATGAGGAGGAGAGCAAAGAACAAAAGGAGGAAGAGCGGATTGATCACCCGTTCCCACCATCTAATGAGAGTAACTCTTTATCCCATATAGTGTTTAATTTCCCTTCGAATTTACCAAATGATGAATGCTATGATGATTGTTATGATCCCGTTGATTCTTTTGAAATATCCCTTTTTGATGATGCTTGCTATGCTTGTGGCCATGATGCCAATTTGAACTATGCTTATGATGAACTTGCTATGGTTTCTTATGTTAAGAATGAAATTGTTCCTATTGCACCCACACATGATAGTCCTATTATCTTTATGAATTCTCCAAACTACACTATATTGGAGAAGTTTGCCCTTATTAAGGATTATATTGATGGGTTGTGTTTCACTACTACACATGATGATTTTGATAGATATAATATGCATGTGCTTGCTGCTCCTACTTGCAATTATTATGAGAGAGGAACTACATCTCCGCCTCTCCATGTTTCCAATATGATAAAATTGCAAGAAACTGTCTATACTATGCATTGGCCTTTACTATGTGTGCATGAATTGTTCTTTTATGACATGCCAATGCATAGGAAGAGAGTTAGACTTCGTTGTTGCATGATATATGTTACTCTATGCTCACTACTAAATCACAAATCATTGTTAATTAAAATTGGCTTTGATATACCTTGGGATCCAGGTGGATTCATTACTTGAGCACTATATGCCTAGCTTAATGGCTTTAAAGAAAGCGTTGCCAGGGAGACAACTCGGAAGTTTTAGAGAGTCATTTATTTCTGTTGTGTGATTTTATAAAGTTTAAAAACAAAAAAAGAAAGAGGGGAACCTAAAACTTTTTCAAAAAGAAAAGCGAAAGTGAGAAAGACGAGCATTGTTAAAATGGGAGCTAGCCTTGAACTTTGTTCATGCCCATGGAAACTTCGTGACCCTTGATTACAGAAACTTTTCAACAAAAATAATTATCCGCTTGTACAAATCCATTGTATCATAAAAATAATGTGCCAAGACTTGCCTTTAGGATGTTTACATTGCTTGTTGGTTTGTGCGGTGCAAAACAGAAACTTTGGCTGTAGTGCGTGATTTTACATTTTTTTATTGGAACGTCAAACGTTCCTGAAACTTTTTGCACTGTCTTTCTATATAAATTTTTTATTTTTCATAATTTTTGGAGTAACAGAAGTACGGTGAATGTTCAGATTACTACAGACTGTCCTGTTTAAGACAGATTCTGTTTTTGATGCATTGTTTGCTTGTTTTGATGAAACTATCAATTTCTATCAGTGGATTAAGCCATGGAAAAGTTATATTACAATAGCTACAATGCAAAAACAAAATATGAATTGGTTTGCAACAGTACTTAGAGTAGTGATTTGCTTTATTATACTAACGGATCTTACCGAGCTTTCTGTTGAGTTTTGTGTGGGTGGAGTGATCAAAGATTGAGGAGGTCTCGATATGAGGAGAAGGAGGAGAGGCAAGAGCCCAAGCTTGGGGATGCCCAAGGCAGCCCAAGTAAATATTCAAGTAGGCTCAAGCGTCTAAGATTAGGGATGTCCCGGAAGGTATCCCATCTTTCTTCAACAAGTATCGGTATGTTTTCGGTTTCGTTTCATTCATGTGATATGTGCAAATCTTGGAGCATCTTTTGCATTTAGTTTTCACTTTTCTTTGATGCACCATGCTGGTCTGAGATAGTCCACGGTTGATTTATAGAATGCTCTTTGCACTTCATTTATATCTTTCGAGTATGGCTTTATAGAATGCTTCATGTGCTTCGCTTATATCATTTGAAGTTTGGATTGCATGTTTCTCTTCACATAGAAAACCGCCATTTGTAGAATGCTCTTTTGCTCCACTTATATTTGTTAGAGCGTGGGCTTATCTTTTGTAGAAAGAATTAAAACTCTCTTGCTTCACTTATATCTATTTAGAGAGTTGACAGGAATTGGTGATTCACATGGTTAGTCATAAAATTCTACATAAACTTGTAGATCGCTGAATATGATATGTTTGATTCCTTGCAATAGTTTGCGATATAGAGATGCTAATATGTGGGAGGTACTAGTGAATTATTGTGGTTTAGTAAAAATATTGGTGTTAAGGTTTGTGATTCCCGAAGCATGCACATATGGTCTTCTAACTATGTAACCAAGTTGGTGCACATTGTATTTTGATTGTTTATCTTTGCGTGAAGGTCGGGGGCGCGCGATGGTTAACTCCTACCAACCTCCCCTAGGAGCATGCGTCGTAGTATTTTGCTTCGAGGGCTAATAGATTTTTCACAACAAGTATGTGAGTTCTCTATGACTAATGTTGAGTCCATGGATTATCTGCACTCTCACCCTTCCACCTTGCTAGCCACTCTAGTACCGCGCAATTTTCGCCGGTGCATCAAACCACCTTATACCCTTCCTCAAAACAGCTACCATACCTACCTATTATGCATTTCCATAGCCATTCCGAGATATATTGCCATGTAACTCCACTGTTCCGTTTGTTATGACACGCACCATCATTGCCATATTGCTTTGCATGATCGTAAGACAGCTAGCATGATGTTTTCATGGCTTGTCCATTTTTGATGTCATTGCTATGCTAGATCATTGCTCACCCCGGTACACCGCCGGAGGCATTCATATAGAGTCACATTTTTGTTCTAGTATCGAGTTGTAAGTAAATAAAAGTGTGATGATCATCATTATTAGAAGATTGTCCCATGTGAGGTTATAAAAAACTAAAAGAGGCCAATGAAGCCCAAATAAAAAAAGAGGCCAAAGAAGCCAACCAAAAAAGAGGCCAAAGAGCCCAAAATAAAAAAATAAAAAAATGAGAGAAAAAGAGAGAAGGGGCAATGTTACTATCCTTTTACCACACTTGTGATTTAGAGTAGCACCATGTTCTTCATATAGAGAGTCTCCTATATTGTCACTTTCATATACTAGTGGGAATTTTTGATAGAACTTGGATTGTATATTCCAACGATGGGCTTCCTAAAATTGCCCTAGGTCTTCATGAGCAAGCAAGTTGATGCACACCCACTAGTTTTCCTTTGAGCTTTCATACACTTATAGCTCTCTAGTGCATCCGTTACATGGCAATCCCTACTCACTCACATTGATATCAATTGATGGACATCTCCATAGTCCGTTAATTTGCCTAGTCGATGTGAGACTTTCTCCCTACTTCTGTATATCACCACCTTCTATTCCACGCATAGTGCTATGTCCATGGCTCACGCTCATGTATTTTGTGAAGAGTTGAAAAGGTTCAGAAAAGTAAAGTATGAAAACAATTGCTTGGCTAACACCGGGATGGGCATGAGGGGTACGTTGTGTTAAGAAACGGGAGCATAAAAGACTATATGATTTTGTAGGGATAACGTTCTTTAGCATTGATATTTTGAAAGACTTGATTGTTTGTTGGGATGCCCAAGTATTAAATTCTTTTATGTCAAATGATAGACTATTGCTTTGAATCACTCGTGTCTTAATATTCATGCCATGATTAGATTACATGATCAAGATTATGCTAGGTAGCATTCCACATCAAAAATTATCTTTTTTATCATTTACCTACTCGAGGACGAGCATAAATTAAGCCTGGGGATGCTGATAAGTCTCCGTCATATCTATAATTTTTGATTGTTCCATGCCAATATTATACAACTTTCATATATTTTTGGCAACTTTTATACTATTTTTGGGACTAACATATTGATCCAGTGCCCAGTGCCAGTTCCTGTTTGTTGCATGTTTTTTGTTTCGCAGAAAATCCATATCGAACGGAGTCCAAACGGGATAAAAACTTACGGAGATTTTTTTGGAATATATGCATTTTTTGGGAAGAAGAATCAACGCGAGAAGATGCCCGAGGGGGCCACGAGGCAGGGGCGCGCGTCAGGGGGGTGGGCGCGCCCTGACCCTCATGGCCACCCCTTAAGGCGGTTGGTGCCCTTGTTTCGCCGCAAGAAAGCCAATATTCGGATACAAATTGTGTTAAAATTTCAGCCCAATTGGAGTTACGGATCTCCAGAAATATAAGAAATGGTGAAAGGCCACAATCTGGAACGCAGAAACAAAGAGAGACAGAGAGACAGATCCAATCTCGGAGGGGCTCTCACCCCTCCACCGCCATGGAAGCCATGGACCAGGGGGTAAACCCTTCTCCCATCTAGGGGGAAGGTCAAGGAAGAAGAAGAAGGAGGGGCCCTCTCCCCTTCTCTCCCGGTGGCGCCGGAACACCGCCGGGGCCATCATCGTGTGACGGTGATCTAAACCAACACCTCCGTCATCTTCACCAACATCTTCATCACCTTACCCCATCTATCTACATCGGTTCACTCTCCCGCAACCCGCTGTACCCTCTACTTGAACATGGAGCTTTATGCTTCATATTATTATCCAATGATGTGTTGCCATCCTATGATGTCTGAGTAGATTTTCGGTTGTCCTGTCGGTAATTGGTGAATTGCTATGATTGGTTTAATTTTCTTGTGGTTATGTTGCTATCCTTTGGTGCCCATCATATGAGTGCGCGTGTGGATCACACCAAAGGGTTAGTTGTATGTTGATAGGACTATGTATTGGAGGGCAAGAGTGACAGAAGCTTCAACCTAGCATAGAAATTGATGCATACGGGATTGAAGGGGGACCAATATATCTTAATGCTATTGTTGGGTTTTACCTTAATGAACGTTAGTAGTTGCGGATGCTTGCTAATAGTTCCAACCATAAGTGCATAGAATTCCAAGTTGGGGATTACATGCTAGCAGTGGCCTCTCCACATAAAACTTGCTATCGGTCTAGTAAAGTAGTCAATTGCTTAGGGACAATTTCGCAACTCCTACCACCACTTTTCCACACTCGCTATACTAACTTTATTGCTTAGGGACAAAGTACTTCTAGTTTCATACTTGTTCTAGGTAAAGTAACATTAAGCGTGCGTAGAGTTGTATCGGTGGTCGATAGAACTTGATGCAATATTTGTTCTACCTTTAGCTCCTCGTTGGGTTCGACACTCTTACTTATCAAAAGAGGCTACAACTGATCCCCTGCACTTGTGGGTTATCATTACCGGCGCAGGCTTCGCCTAAGCACTATGACGATATGACCGAGGTGTGTAACTATGGAGGGGGGGCACCGCACACGGCTAGAAGATCAACTTGTGTGTCTATGGGGTGCCCCCCTCCCCCGTATATAAAGAGTGGAGGAGGGGGAGGGGTGGCCTCATGGGGGGCGCCCAAGGGGGGATTCCTACTCCTAGTAGGAGTAGGTTTCCCTCTTTCCCTAGTTGGAGTAGGAGAAGAAGGAAGAGGGAGAAGGAGAGAAGGAAAAGGGGGTCGGCCCCCTCCCCAATTCGGATTGGGCTTGAGGGTCGCGTGCCTCCCACTTGGACGCCTCCTCCTCTCTTCCACCATCACCCATTAAGGCCCATTAACTCCCTGGGGGGTTCCGGTAACCTCCCGGTACTCCAGAAAATACCCGAACTCATCTGAAACCTTTCCGGTGTCCAAACATAGCCTTCCAATATATCAATCTTTATGTCTCGACCATTTCGAGACTCCTCGTCATGTCCGTGATCACATCTGGGACTCCGAACAACCTTCGGTACATCAAAACAAATAAACTCACAATACCGATCGTCATCGAACGTCAAGCGTGCGGACCCCACGGGTTCGAGAACTATGTAGACATGACTGATACTCATCTCTGGTCAATAACCAATAGCGGAACCTGGATGCTCATATTGGTTCGGACATATTCTACAAAGATCTTTATCGGTTAAACCGCATAACAACATACGTTGTTCCCTTTGTCATCAGTATTTTACTTGCTCGAGATTCGATCGTCGGTATCATCATACCTAGTTCAATCTCGTTACTGGAAAGTCTCTTTACTCGTTCCGTAATGCATCATCCCGTAACTAACTCATTAGTCACATTGCTTGCAAGGCTTATAATGATGAGCATTAACGAGAGGGCCCAGAGATACCTCTCCGAAACACAGAGTGACAAATCCTAATCTCAATCTATGCCAACCCAACAAACACCTTCAAAGACACATGTAGAGCATCTTTATAATCACCCAGTTATGTTGTGATGTTTGATAGCACACAAGGTGTTCCTCCGGTATCCGGGAGTTGCATAATCTCATAGTCATAGGAACATGTATAAGTCATGAAGAAACCAATAGAAATAAACTAAACGATCATAGTGTTAAGCTAATGAATGGGTCTTGTACATCACATCATTCTCCTAATGATGTGATCCCATTCATCAAATGACAACACATGTCTATGGTTAGGAAACATAACCATCTTTGATAAACAAACTAGTCAAGTAGATGCATACCAGGGACACTTTGTTTGTCTATGTAATCACACATGTACTAAGTTTCCGGTTAATACAATTCTAGCATGAACAATAAACATTTATCATGATATAAGGAAAATATAAATAACAACTTTATTATTGCCTCTAGGGCATATTTCCTTCAGCTTGCATATGCATCTCATCATGATTTGAAATTGCAACAAATGGATGTGAAGAGTGCATTTCTTAATGGTCCTTTGAATGAGTTGGTATATGTCAAACAACCCCCGGGATTCGAGGATCTCAAGCTCCCCAATCATGTATACAAACTCAACAAGGCACTCTATGGCCTTAAACAAGCCCCACGTGCGTGGTATGAGCACCTTACCGAGTTGTTACAAGATCGTAGGTTTGGAATTGGGAAAATCGATCCCGCCCTTTTTACTAAGAGGGTCAAAGGGGATTTGTTCATATGCAAACTATATGTTGATGATATCATATTTGGTTCTCCTAACTAATCTTTCAATGATGAGTTTGCCGCACTAATGACCGAGAAGACCGAGATGTCTTTGATGGGAGAGTTGAAGTTCTTTCTTGGATTCGAAGTCAAGCAAAGAAGAGAAGGACCTTCACCAACCAAGCCAAATACACCCAAGACATGCTTAGGAGATTCAAGCTAGATGATGTCAAGCCGGTCAAGTTTCCTATGCCTACCAAATGCAAGCTTGACATTGATCCCAACGGTAAAGTGGTGGATCAAAAGGTATATCGCTCCATGATTGGATCCTTGCTTTACCTTTGTGCATCCTGACCGGATATTTTGTTAAGTGTGGGAATGTGTGCAAGATTCCAAGCCGCACTAAAGGAAATTCACTATGTGGCAGTCAAGCGAATCTTTCGATATTTGGCTCATACCCCAAACATTGGCCTATGGTACCCCAAAGGAGCAAGCTTTGATCTCATGGGTTATTCGGACTTGGATTGGGTGGGAGATCTTGTGGATAGGAAGTCAACTTCTGGAGGGTGCCAATTTCTTGGTCGCTCTTTGGTAAGTTGGTCTTCGAAGAAGTAAAATTGTGTGTCGTTGTCTTCCACCGAGGCCGAGCATGTAGCTGCTGCAAGTTGTTGTGCACAATTGCTATGGATGAGGCAAACTTTAAAGGATTACGGTGTCACTTGTGACAAAGTGCCTCTTCTATGTGACAAGGAAAATGCTATCAAGATCTCCTACAATCCGGTGCAACATAGCAAGACAAAGCATATTGAGATTCATCATCATTTCATCCGGGATCATATCAAGCGTGGGGAGATTGTGATTATCTACGTCAACACTCAAGAGCAACTAGCGGACTTTTTTACGAAGTCCTTGGATGAAGAAAAATATTGCGAGTTAAGGAATGAGCTAAATATCATTGATTCGAGCAACATGGCTTGAATCTAGGCACACCCCACCGCATTCATCATATTATCTTGTTCTAGATGTAGGCATGAACATAGGGGGAGTGTTGCTCTCTCAATGAGTTGTCCCTCCCCCCATTATGCATAAGTTGATCAAGTCTTTCACATTAGCCATTTTTATGGTACTTGTGCTTCAAAGATGAGTTTTGGTCATGGGCCCAAGGTTAAAATCGTTGCGGTGCCATACCAATTGACTCAAACATAGGTGACTTCGGTCACCGCCCTCTCATTGAGAGGTGCGCCTCCTTTAGGTTTGAGGTGTGATGTCATTTCCTTGGCTTTCGATTGTTGGATTACTCCAAGTGTGCTCTCCTTTTTGTTGGCTTTTGACCTTGAAGTACTCCTTCCCATTTGATGTGTTTTTTTTGTCTCCAACCTAAGCCTCTCCTTGCCTCAACCTCTCATACATTGCATAAGCCCATTTCCCCTCCTTGATCAAGTGCAGTTTTCTGGTAGCAGGCGGTACTACCGCTGTGGGGCACGGTACTACTGCTTAGGCGGTACTACCGCGCATGACGGCAGTACTAGCACTGAGTGTAGTGTGTTGACCCCCTGTCAATGCACTGAGGCGGAACTACCGCAGTGGGGCACTGGACTACCACTTAGGCGGTACTACCGCTTGTCCCAGTGGTACTACCGCTTCAAGGACTCACGTGGGGGTTAAGTGATGGGCACGGGGAGTTCCAACTTCCCCATACCCATTCACTTCTCCTACCCCCGAGTTCTCTCTCTCTCTCTCTCTCTCTCTCTCTCTCTCTCTCAGGCAACCCGAAACTGCCCCGGAGGCCGGCTCCGGCTCTCCGAATTCGTGTCGTCTTCTCCATTTCCGACCAATGGGATCGATGCCCACCCTCTCCTCTTGCCATGGATACCGGCATTGCCCTCGTTTTCCTCTCCTACGGTTCTATGTTTTGAATCTTGGTTTTAGGGCGATGCATGTTGTATTCATAGATTTTTGGCTAAATCTAGGCATGAGTAGGATGCGGGATGATTCTAGATAGGATTATAGTTATCATTGCCTAGATTTTGCACTTCAACATCACTGGTACTAATGGATCCACTCCGCGGAAGTATTTCCGTCGGGTGAGCGATACTACCACTTGGACACGGCCGGTACTACCACTTGAAGTGGTACTACTGCTCGTGTCCAGCGGTATTACCGCTTAACCTGCGGCGGTTCTACCGCGGCTAGGCACGATACTACTGTTGTGACCTAGATTTTCATGATTTTTGCAATCACGTATATTCTCATTTTACATCCTTTGGCTTATGCAATGACTTTACACCTACTTTTCCCTCGATCTATGTTTGTGGGTTCCAGGTGATGGTAGATTTAGTCCTCATCATGCTCA
This sequence comes from Triticum aestivum, assembly GCF_018294505.1. NCBI lineage: Eukaryota > Viridiplantae > Streptophyta > Magnoliopsida > Poales > Poaceae > Triticum > Triticum aestivum. Next base: position 411,131,023 of record NC_057801.1, read on the forward strand.
TCGCAAGAACCTAGATCGTCAGGGTGGTTCCAAGCGCTACCGTGCTGCTGACGGCACCCCTGCCAATTCTAGTCGTCCACCCCGGCAGAATGTGAAGACGACAGTCGGCAAGCATAAGGAGAAGGAGAAGTACACCCCTCCTGATGAGATGTATGGAAAGGAGTTTCAGGAGTTCCGCATTTGCAATCTGTATCGTTGTCCACGGGATGCGGCTTTGGTTGGTCGTCCCTTCTGGACCAAGGAGCAATCATTGATCTATTTGGACATTCTGAGAAGAACTTGTTTGTCAACATCAAGTCGATTGATGTCACTCGCATGGAGAAGGATCTGGGTACTTTGGAGAGGCCCTTGCTCTTTGTCAACAGTGGAGGCTCATTCCCTTCATCACATACAACAAGGACTATGATCCAGAGATTGTGGCTCAGTTTTATGCCATGGTTCACTTTCATGACAATGAGGAGAGATCTATGTCATGGACGACCGGTAGGAGAAGATTCAGGGTTGATTGGAAGGACTTCATGAATTGCTTGGGCATTGCTGATGAGGGGGAAGACAACCCAGTTGGTCTCTGGCCTCATAAGGAAGCACCTCCCACTCACAAGTCCAAGCTTATCCGGTACTCCAGGACCGTGAAGACACTCAAGGGGCCCACTCACACGGCGCTCATTCCTGTTCTGGACATCATGCACCGTATCTTCCGCAACACTCTCTTCCCTCGCGTTGGGAACTTGGATATGCTGCACTCTTACCTGGTGGATCTTCTGTTGATGTGCATCAAGGAGAAGGGCAGGACTTCTACGTTGGATATCTCTCACATCATGTGGCGTGAGCTTCGCTCTACTATGTTGGATCGCAAGGTGCCCATCTATGGTCCCTATCTGTTCAAGCTTATTAAGGAGAAGTGGGTTGCTGACTACCCAGAAGAGGCTCTTCCTACTGAGCACATGTTTTTCATCCAGTTCTGAATTTGCGCATGAAGGATAACTGGGGGAAAGCGCATGCTGGCACCAGAGAGGAGATTGCTCACACTGACTCAGATGATGAGGAGGAGCCTGATTACGAGTTTTTTCCCTCTCCAGAGAAGGTGCCATCTTGGGCATCTAAGCTCAAGTCAAAGATGAAGAGGCTTTTCTGCATGGAAGCTCGGGGCCAGTACAGGGCTCATGTGGCTGAGAAGGCCGCTCTCACTCGCCATAAGAACATGATGAGGGCTCTTGGTCAGGAGATCACTAGTGTCTCTAAGGAGCGGGTAACAGATGAGGAGAGCTGGATCTCACATCATTGCAAGTGGTCAGATTATGAGACGGAGCATCAGCATGCAGCTGCAGAGTCTGAGGGGCATGAGGAGTCCGAGGGGCATGAGGACTCTGATGATCACGAGGAGTATTGATGATCCGGAGCATTACTATCACCTTGGTCGTGTCTAGCACTCTTTGCCCTTTTGGTGTCTCGATGCCAAAGGGGGAGAGAGTTTAGGGATTTGTCGAGTCACGAGTGTGTCCTCTTTGTTGTTGTTTTCGTTGTCTCGTGAACTCTTTATCGTCATTTGGTTTGCGTTCATTCGTGTGTGGAACCTATCATATGGTGTGAGACATATGCTACCTTATCTTTATCCTTATGTCAAATACCGTATTAGCTTGTGAGATATTGCTTGTCATATGCTCTATCTTTATGCTCACATGCTACTATCTTGCATCCATGCTTTACCTTCTCCTACTATTGTTGCAAGTATTGTCAGTCTATAAAATATAGGGGGGGTGTTGATAGTGTGTGGGCTTTGCATTCCAAAGGCATACCCATATAGTGCACACATCTTGGGGGAGCCCGTCTATATTTTTGTAGATGTGGGTTTGCATGTTATCTTATCACATATTTGTGCAAATCTCGTATTATCATTAATCGACCAAAAAGGGGGAGATTGTTAGGGCATATTTCTCCCTTAGTGGTTTTCGTGATTGATGACAATGCATTTGCGGACTAATCATGTGCATTGAGCATTTTAGATAATCTATCTTATGGCACAAGACGATTTGAACCCCTCTGGATATATATGAAGACGGTGTTTTCTTGCGTTTCTTTTTCGGTGGACTTGAGTCGTAGGAACACCGTACTATTAAGAGAGGGTCTGCTCCGAAAAGGTTTGGGTGAAATCAACACGTACACTATATCTTTGCACCCTCTTTCTTTCCCGACAATTGAGCTTGTTCCTCCTTGTGTTTGAACCTTGTCAGAACAGGCTAAGCGGTAGTACCGCTCTGCACAACGGTAGTACCGCTACAGCGGAACTACCGTTGTCTAGTACTGTGGGGAGTACCACTTATTTCCCTTGTTCTGGACAGTTCTTTCCATGGGCGGAAGTAGAGTGGCAGTTCTAGGCGGTAGTACCGCCCTGCCCTCCTCTACTACTGCAGGTATCTGCTACAGTTCAACACCTCGCGGTAGTACCCTGGTGGGCGTGGTAATACCGCTCCGGCGGCACTACCGTCCCCCTGACTTGCTCAGGTTGAACTTCGTAGCCGGCACTTCCGTGCCAGCGGAAGTACCGCTCACCTGAGCGGTACTACCGCTTATGCACGGGTTGTGGGAGCACAATGGTTGGATCCATTCTCCCACTATATAAAGGAGTCATCTTTCTTCTAGTTGACTACCTCTTCCTCCCCCAAGCTCCATTATTTCTCACAAGCTCATTCTTGCCCGATCTCTCTCCCTAGCCAATCAAACTTGTTGATTCTTTAGGGATTGCTTGAGAAGGCCTAGATTTACACTTCCGCCAAGAGAAATTTGATCCCCCCCCCCCCACACACACAAATCTCTTGTGGATCTTGTTACTCTTGTGTGTTTGAGCACCCTAGACGGTCACCTTGGAGCCACATTCCATTATGGTGAAGCTTCGCGGTGTTGTTGGGAGCCTCCAATTCGGTTGTGAAGAGAGCCCCAACCTTGTTTGTAAAGGTCCGGTCGCCGCCTTCAAGGGCACCACTAGTAGAGTCACAACATCTCACATTGTGTGAGGGCGTGAGGAGAATATGGTGGCCCTAGTGGCTTCTTGGGGAGCATTGTGCCTCCACATCGCTCCAACGGAGACGTACTTCCTCTCAAAGGGAAGGAACTTTAGTAACACATCCTCGTCTTCACCGTCTTCACTTATGGTTATCTCTTACCTTTACATTGTGCAAGCTTTACTTGTGTTGTATCCTTTGCTTGCTTGTGTTGCTAGCATCATATAGGTTGCTCACCTAGTTGCATATCTAGACAACCTATTTATTGCTAACCCTAATTTGTTAAGAAAAGATAAAAATTGGTAGTTGCCTATTCACCCCCTCCCCTCTAGTCAACCATATCGATCCTTTCACCAAGTATCACGGTTCTCAACTTCTCTTGTAATGTTGTTGAAGACATCCCGGTGCATCTGGAATCGCCCTCGTAAATTCTTCTCTGAGTTTGTTGCATTTGTCTTAAAGTAATCCCTCACAAGATCGTCATGACCCTTTGTCATATCTCGATGAATGTGGATGCGGTAAATCTGAGAACCAATACTCGGTCTCCTAAATTCCTTCTCTTGAATGATCGCGGTCACCACCATCTCAAAATCATCTTCTTCCTCCTCTGACGAAGAATCCTAGTAGCAAATCTCCCACAATCATAGTAGCAGTTGGCCGAACATCTTGTGTGCCGAGGAGGCCCGAGCTATGTCGTCGAGCGATGGAGCTACAGCGATAGCCTGGCAGATGCAAAGAGGCCAGTGATGGTTCCAAGCAGCCCATAGCACAGATGCATGGGGTCGTCGGTGACGCACGTGAGCCAGAGGAAGTTGTGAAGAACTAGGCCTATTCTGGCATTGGTGGCCACAAGGTCTTGTGTGGTGACGTTGCTCTAGCGGTCCCGTTCCCGATGAAAACGGAGCTTGTTGGAGAGATTCTCGATCTAGGCGGCAACAATGAAGAAAATATCGAGTATAGATCATGATTTGCTTGTGAAATGTGGTGTCGTTGCACCAATGCCGCCGGTTATCATGGACGATGAGTCGCTCCATGCATGATGCCAATCTCGGTGATGGTACACAACACATTACCACTTCGCCAAGACAATTACGCGACATTGAAGTTGAGAACAAAGGTGATGCATTTACAAGACTACTGGATCTATATGACATGTTGTATGAACAACCTAACATTAAGTAAACAGGAAAAACAAATATTTTGGTATTAAGTTTTGTGAAACAGAGCTCAAAACAGGTTATTAGTAATAACTTGTGTCTAATTAGTAATAACTTATGTCTGCATTTGCATTACCAATAAGTCTAATGAACTAAATTCAATAAATAAAAATAAATTATATATCCATTAAGTCACCAAAGTTAAGTTACTAATACAATCTCATAACAGTAAGTTTCAGCTGGTGACTTAACACAAGACTCTTTACACATCGTAATTATTGGAATCATTTTAATTTTAATGGCAACAATTGCACATCAGAATCTTTGTAATATTATTAATTATGAAGTAGAAATATTAAATAAATCAAAATGATGAATTAATTAAGTTTCATTAACAGTAACTAACTAGTTCAGTCTCGTAATATTAAGTTTGAGCCCCAGTAACTTAATGCGACACTTTTTACATACATAAAGGTATCGCTACCATTTTTATTTGCATTTTAAGATCTGAGATCATAATATTTCATGTTACACTTACTTAATATGTCCAACAATAGAGTTCTTCCAAGAAAACAAGCGACTACAAGAACACATAGGTAGCAACATAATTTAAATGAGATTTAACAGGTATCTAAGAGATTAAACAGGTCTTGAACAACAAACAAGAATACATACCGAATATACAACCAACCTTTTCAGCAAAATCTTTAGCTATAACTCTGCTCCTCTTGTTGATATTGTAGGTGTTATCCAATTGTTGAGAAAAGTAACTGCTCTTTTTTCTTTCTTCTACAGAAATGCTGGTCCATGATGATTGTTCTTGCATGAGAACATGGAAGTACAAGAACAGACAACAAGCAACAAGAACAGCACCAAGTATGGGCAAGATGAATCATTTTTGCTCATCCCTTCTATTTTTCTATGTTAGATTATATAATCTACTATTACGCGCCCCCACACGAACATGTATACCGCTCTGATTTACAAATGCATTATGCACATATAAGTTGAAAATAGGCAGGCCAGTTTACTAACAACAAGTGAAATCTTACGATGCCAACCAAGTAAATAAACATCCAATAATATGTATCTCAATTGATCTCTAGCAGTTCTTTGATTCTCTCGAAGCATCATACGAGGGTTATAAGGTGTTGTGAAAGGCTAGTAGTCTATGTAACCAATGGAGCTTAGAATTATCTCCACGTCATGAGATTCCAAAAGTTCAATCACATCCCAACCTTTTTTTATCAGCTTATGTTAATAAAACTATTAGTTACTCTCGATCTTTCATGTCAAAATTTTGGAATACAACATTTGACATCCCTTATCACACCAAATTTAGTCCCCAAAAATAAGTACGGCATTGACATGCAAACAGGGTATCACATACTCATGTCCAAGATATGGCAGGGGTACCCACCTATGCTAGTTATGTTTCCTATAAGAAGCGTGTAGATCTCGAAGTTATGTCAAATTTATCATGCCATCGCTTGGATGTTTGCTTGAGACATACAAAGACTTTTAATTATAGGCTTTGGGGGCACGGATTTTTGAAACATGATTCCACACACACCACCATCATGAATATTAAAATCATAAAAATGCTAGAAAAATCAGGCAAATTTGAATTATTATTTTTGTAACATACATGATCATTGTTCTACTCACGTGTGAAGTTGCATGAAGAAATGACATAGGTGGTATATACTAGGTTCAAAAGAAAATCATTGCTATAAAAAAAAGATCATGTTTGAAGTAATTTGGAGGTCCGGTTTTTTCCTTCGCTAAGAATACGACATTCATTCACAAAATTTCATGTGTGAGTAGAACAGTCAATTAAGTTTGATGACCTACAATTTTAGAATTGTTTGGATTTGATTGCTATTTTTTAGATTCTACTGTTCATAATGGGTGCACATGTCCACCAGTCTATTCACATGGAACCATCTACACCATTGTATTTTCGTAGGCATTGCCCTCTTGACTATTTGCTAAAAGTCCACAAGTCAATTTACATGGAACAATGGGCATCATGCATTTTCGTAGGCATTGCCCACTACTTCCTGTGCGAGGCAAGAGTACTAGAGACCCAGAAACTTGCGATGGATATGATAGTTTAGTCCATAAACTTGCAAAAGGTGATCAACTCATTCACAAACTTGCAAACTATGTGATGGTTTAGTCCACAGCCAATCAGAGACTGACAATTGGCGCCTAGCTGGCTGCTGCATGGCACACCTGGTCGGACTGGCTCTTTTATGGAAAACCCCTCAACATTTCAGGAAGTCACGCCCGCAGTCCCTGTTTCCCTTGTCTTCTTTATCTCTGTCCAAATCCCTAGCTCCTTGATAAAGAAGACTGTCGGCGATCGGTCGAGCTCGGCCAGTCCACGGTCGTCGGTCGGTCGCCACGAAGGTCGAGATCCGGACGATATGAAGCTCTGGTTGCGCATGCGACTTGGGGCGGCTGGTCGTGTCCCAGTGGCAGGCTCACCGTCGGCGTGCCGTGCTTTCGGGCTGTCGGTAATGTCGATAAGCCGCCCAAGACATGCTCGGATGACCGCTTCGAGCTCCCGTGCACTGCATCGCCCGTCTTCCTCTTCTCCGACTCCGGCCACCACCGCCGCCGCCTCTCGATCTCCACCGCCCGTGATTAACCGTCGGATTCCTGTGGTGAATACGCTGCTCTCCTCTCCCTCTATGTTTCGCCTCAACCAATTTGATTCCTCCTCCCTCCCTCCCTCCCTCCCTCCCTCCCTCTCTGTGTGTGTGTGTGTGTGTGTGTGTGTGTGTGTGTGTGTGTGTGTGTGTGTGTGTTTGTGCAGAGTAAGTGGTAAGTAGCACTCCATGCATTTTTTTAGGAATTGGCAGCTTGTACTGCCTATATGTTAAGGAGTAAAGAAAATACAGAGGTTACATTACATAGCCGGTTTTTATTGTGTCCCCCACCGAAATAAAAAAAGAGGAGTTAATCTGACTCCATGAATTTTGATCTGCAGCTGGGCTCTGACTTCTGAATGTTCTCATCTGATTTGCTCTAGTAACTGAATCCTGGTAGAGCAGCCCCCCATTGTATTAGAATTTAGAATATATCAATACAAGTTATTGGTTATACTAGTACTAGGTGCAGACTACGGCCAATTTCAGATCACCATTTCAGTATTTTGTTCCATGTATCGGTTTCCTGTCAAACTTAATAATTACAAACATGCATTTCTCTTTATATCTCTTTAGTAATTACTGTATATGTGTATACATCTTTGGAGAAGGAAGGAGACAATAATACTACTAATAAATAAAATGTTTGCAGGTTGATAGTTGATAAGGGAAACAGGGATAAAAAGACAAGAGAAATAGGGACTGCGGGCATGATTTCCTGAAATATTGAGGGGTTTTCCGCAAAAGAGCCGGTCCGACCAGGTGTGCCACGCAGCAGCCAGCCAGCTGGGCGCCAATTGTCCGTCTCTGATTGGCTGTGGACTAAACCATCACATAGTTTGCAAGTTTGTGGATGAATAGATCATCTTTTGCAAGTTTATGGACTAAACCATCGCATACAACGCAAGTTTCTGGGTCTCTAGTGCTCTTGCCTCTTCCTGTGCCATCTTGGTACTAGTAGTACAGTATTTCCTAAATGCCCACCAGTCTATTTTTGAGTAGCCCGGTTTGAATCTTGTACAGATCCAGCACACCTTCAGCTCCGACTGACTGCACGCGCTTTGCCGAGACCAGCCCCATATGTTCAACAACTTGTGTAACTGGATGCAGAGGTGAATCCACCGCATGATTCCTGGTTAGCAGCCACAAAGGCAAGACCACCCAAGCCATAACTGCAGCAGAAAGAAGACAAGACTCCATTCTCCCAGCTTAAGACAAATTGGGTTTGAATGAGTCCGTGGACCTAGTAGCAAGGCAATACTTCAGGGCAACCTCTCAAACGATCACACGGCACAAAAAGAAGAGAATGCGGTCAACATCCTCAACCTCCCCACACCATACAACACGAGATGACAATGTGCATGCCAATTCCAATGAACTCCAACAATGGAGCTCACCGCGAGATTGCCCTCTTAGCCTCTTAGGGTAAGATAACCGGCGACGCCAGGCAGCAGGACTACCGGGAGGCTTCATGGCCTCCCCCTATTTTGACCCTTTCTCTGTTCATAACAGTTATACATACTTATTGCCTACGAGAATTTCCAGTTCCCCTCTCCCGGCCAGGTTTTTTTTTCAAGTTTTCCACTGTTCCAATACAACAATTCCTCCAGGCTAGCATTAGTAACCGACGTAGACTGCAGCATTGACAATGTAGCAGTCATCGTTTTTATCTCCCATTGCTTCGATGCATGTTCCACTTGAACAGATCATCCCGCCGTCAACGACCTCGCAGCTGGTGATCTCACCACTACAAATAACGACAAAAAGGGTATGAGATGTTATGTTCTAAAAGGGGGAGTATAACATGTTATGTGGTACACCAAGATGCAAATTATCAGTAGTTCAGTAACTCCACTAACTCCAAGTTAGCTATTGTCGATTATGATGCACTTATATCCAAGCCTTTGTGACACACTAATATTACTCAACTGTGGTGACGTTTACTGTGAATAATACCATGAAATATGGCATAAATTTTGGATTGCTTGCAACTTTGAAAGGAACATTAATTGGAGGCAACTGTATTACACTTCCAGCAAAATCATGAGTGCATTCAACACAATATTGGAATAGTGGCTTATGGTCTCACCACTATGCTGAAATTGCCCTTGGAGTGTACAATTGGTTGCATTGTTCGAAACGGCATAAAGAAATATGCCTACCTGTTCTTCCACTGAGACAAAATTTGTATCTCTAAATGGCATCCCTCTCAAAGGCACTGGACCAAGTTACGAAAAATATACTTCTTTTTTCGCGAATACGCAAAGCTTGCGTATCATTGCATTGATAGAAGGAAAGCAGAATGAGTACATAGAAGGGTACAACACATATCACGGACGCATAGAAGAGAAGGCGTGGACATGGGACCCGGAGCAGAGAGACACAGGATGCTTAGCCCGAACAAAGAAAACAAACCACAGCTAAACCACCAAACCAAGCCCGAGTAGAGAGGCTTGCCAAAGCAGCAGAACATCGAACATATCTAGATCCAACACTGGGAACGCCACGAGCAAGCAAGATGACGCCTTCAAGAAGGGGAGCGACGACGTGACGCCGCCGCCATCCGATCCGAAGAACCGGATCAAGGGTTTCCCCTGTTGCTCGAAGAAGGGAAACGACACTCGCCGGTGCCGCCGCTGCCAGCGTCGGCGAGCCGAGCAGGGATTTCGCCCTGGCTTGAGTCCGAGCAATCCCATGCCGCAGATCAGGATCCGGAGATGAGGAAGTTGCTTTGCTGATGGAGATCACCACCTCAGGAGGGGGGTGGTTGGGGTTGCGCCTGCCGCTAGATGAAAAATATACTTCTCCATCTGAAAATCTCCTTTACATCTCAATTGGTCTCCCGTAACGATGGATGTTTGAATGCATGTGTGATTGGCCGAAGTTCTATCACTAGCATACAAAGCTTCGATGATAGCCAATTAGTCATCTTCCCTACGTTAGCACGCCAAAAAATTACCAAACATTCTGATTTACAACGTGCCTGCTAAGATGTGCATATCACATATCAGGCATAAAGTTTTACCGGATTGCCCCAAAAGTGATTGATAATAGGACACACATGCTAACTTGTCGTAGATCACATTCGTAAAGCGGGACTTTTTTTTGGTGAAGACTAACATATCTTGCAATGGCGTGTTCATTTGAAGCAGAATACATATAGGTGTGTTAGTTGAAGCCTTAAACATCAGCCACCTGATGTTAGTTGAATCCAGGTGCTAGATTAGGTGACACATACTTGCTAGAAGTACAGGAGGCAGGGATAGACATACAAGTGAAAACTCAGGCTGCTACAGATCCTAGCATCTAGGTGCGGACGTGCTGACCTCATGCATGGCGACTGCAGGCAGCCTGCAGCCGTTAGCAGACGCTAATTAGTCCGGTCGTGTAACTCCTTTAGTGTAGCTGAGTTAGGTTCAGTTGCCATCCACACGTAACAACCGGTCAAAACTATGGTAAAACAGCACCAGCCAAACACCTCGGTAGTTTTGGTAAAACTGAAAAAAAAAACTACGGTTTAAGAAACTGTAGTATTCCTTGCCCGCGCATTGGAATACTGTAGTTTTGAATTACCACGGTTTTCTAAAAACTGTGCTGCCAAACTAAGCCCTAGTCATCAGCCCCGTGTAACTGGACGGCTATAATTTTTAAATCACATAACAGTACAACAATTTACAGAATTTGTTATATGTGAGATATATAGGAATACATTGAAAGAATATTACTGAAAACATATCATACTTTTAATTGCTAAAGGGTGTACCCAGTGCTGAAAGCTCCCACACAAAGTGGGGTCTGGGGAAGGGAATTTCTAGACAACCTTACCCTTGCATAATAATTCTGCAAAGAGGCTGGTTTGAACCCAGGACCGCCAGGCCACAAATGGAGAGAGACTACCACTGCGCCCGGCCCGCCCTTCATACTTTAAATTGCTACCCAAAGATAAATACTATTACTACTTCAATTAGTTTTACTTAATTGTATTGTCAATTTGTCATTCTCAATTGTTTTACTTCCAATTTTCGGAAGTCTTGCAGCCCAATGACTTGGATTTCCAAGAACTGTTTTTTATTGTCAACCAAGATTGATTTGTTAGATTTCTATCTAGGATTGGTACACTTATCTGTAGTCTAATGGATAATTTGACACATTTGTTAAATTCAAGGACGATTTAAAAAGACCAATGAACTGAAATCACGGCACATGTATTATGTTCAAAATGGATGAGGATGCTCGCCTGCTATTTACTTAATCAGAATGGACTTCCAACTGTTTGCTTAATCTGAGAATATGTGTATATATGATACCTAAGACAGACATAATCTTGATGTAACATTAACATATACTCCCTCCGTCCCATAATATAAGAACGTTTTTGACACTACACCAGTGTCAAAAACGTTCTTATATTATGGGACGGAGGGAGTACCACTTTCTACATAGGCAATATTGATTGAGAATTATGAGACGTTCTCTTCTATAGATGGAATGGCTATGCTACACACAACATTTAGTTCCGGGTTAGTTTTATTTGTTTTCCCCTTACATTATTCCAGTATATACCACAATCAATGGGTGATGAAAAATAATACGTAGCATCCATCATAGATCCTGTTCGTCTCTTATTAATACAGGAAATTTCACCCTCTTTTCAGAAGTAAGATAGATGCATACTACTCCCTCCGTCCCATAATGTAAGACGCCTTTTGACACTAATGTAGTGTCAAAAAGCGTCTTACATTATGGGACGGAGGGAGTATTTCTTAGCAGCCTCCTCGTACTTGTGCCAACAGATAACTATCTAGCCTATTAGGGAACATGACCAACAGCAGCTTTCTTCCTGCTAATTACGATTATTCAGTTTCATTTTTCTTTTTGACAGATGGTTCAACTTAATAGGTACGCACATTATACCATGACATCTATGGAATAGTTGTTGTATCCATCCGATATGGCAATGTGTCCATCAAAACTTTTCTCTCCTCTGATTAACTATGACTGGTTGGACTCTTTTGTCGAGGGACGAATCAACTTCGCATGTACCATGTATCATGTGCAAGTAACACTTCTGCTATCGTGCACAACAAAAACTATTACAAATATGAAATATCTGAGGGTTCTTGTACTGTCTCAAAATGTAAGACGGCTTTTGACACTATTACTTTTTGAGACAGAGGGAGTATTATCAAACCAATAGTCAGATGATCTCCTTTTGAAAACTTCTAATAAATTCCTCTAGAGAAGTGGAGGCTTGAAAAGAGCCCCCAATTAGTAAATATAGCCTGCAAGAATGACTATAGCCTTATAGGAACTGTATGAGTACTACGCAATATGCAATATTCAACTCTTGCAAGTATATCTTCTCGACAAGTCATGTGAATCGCATGATTGCTCTCCTGTATATCCACATAAGGTGCTTTTGTGATGTTGACTGTTATCTTGCCTCACATTGCATAATGCCTCATAAAGTTGAACATTTAATGAGACACTAGCCTTGGGTTTGGCCGCCTTGTTACTTACACTAGCTAGTACACGTGGTGGTACTGTTTTCTGACCTGAATAAAATCTTTCACAACTGAAACACATGGTGGTGTTGAGAATTCTAAATCACTCCTGCTCAGTACAGTACTGACCACACATCCTTCTGTTGTGCTGCTTGATAAAACTTTGGCAGCTTTGCCACTCACGCCCAGACGGTATAATAGGCGTTTTGACTAATTCCTTAACCAAGATTGAAATACGCATGCTCTGCAGTAAGGAATTATATACCTCACTCTAATGATTGAGTCAGCACTAATCTAGGCACCGTGACAATTTACTTGTCATAAATAAGAGCCCATCACAATGCAACATTGCACTTGATTCTAGTTCCATCCCTTGAATGGTCAAGTTCGAAGATTTCATAGGAACAAAGAAAAGGCAGAGAAAATGCTCACTAGGGGAAGACGGCCTTGATTCTCTCAAAGTCCAACAGATGCTGCACCGGCCTCGGGACACCCAGCTTGATCTGCAGTTTCATCTGTTCACTGTTCACCCCTGGTATCGACCCTGCAGACGTAATTGGCACCAAAAGTAGGGTCAGCTGATGATCCGAGTGAACGCTTTGTGTGCCGGGGAGGTGTTCGGCGGAATAACTGAGGGAAACAGGTAAGCGATTGGGTTACCGCGGCGGAAGGCGGGGATGGAGTTGGAGGAGATGGCATCCTTGCAGGCGCGCACCGCGGCGGAGGTGATGTCCTGTCCGTGCTGGTCGTACCCGACGCCCATCTCGACGAACAGCAGCTTCATGGCCTCCTCCGCCCGTTGTTGTTGGCCGTCGCACGTCTGGGGCTGGGCTGCCGCCATGGAAGAGGAGGCGATGGCTCCGGCGATTGGGCTCTTTGCCTTGGCGGGGCGGGTTCGAAGGTGGAAGTGGGAGCGAGACGGCGGAGGGGAGAAGAACTGGGGCTGTGGCGTTCCTGGTTTTGTCAGGCGAAGGAGACTGCCGGTGCCGGAGAATGGCGCTGCTGATGCCATCGTGTTTTGTCTGATTTGGTTTGATCTGCTCCGCACTGGCTGAATACACACTATCCTGGTCTACCCTGGTTGGGTCCGCTATCTGAAGCACTACTCCTACCAGACCTGTGAGTATGTGACTCACAACGAAAAGGTGATATATCATCAAAAACTGCCGTCGATAGACCCAAAGAGTGACCCCCATTCTTCGTTGTCTCTGCCACCTCGATGTTGTCGAGTTCATCTCATTGCGGTTAGACCCGATTGTAGTTGCCAAATTGAGACCAACCTGTAAGGCCAGTGCCTCGGTCATAAGCGCATCTCCACACCAATCGATTTTCCCGTTTCCTGTCGCGACGAATCTGCCATTTGAATCTCTCATGACAGCGTCATACGAGCCCTGGAGTAAGTCTGGGTCAAAAGCCCCATCCACGTTTAGCTTCACATAGTCGCTCCTTGGTCCAGAGTCACTTGTTCATCATCTTTGCATCCCTCGCTATAGTATAGTTAGCAATCAAGCTCTTTATTGCCATTGCTATGAACTTAGGTTTCTGGACATTTTTATTATGCACTAAATTTCTCCTCTCCTAGGCAAGATGGCTATGGCTCAGACGTACGAACAGACAACGGCAGTGGGGGGAATTTGAGATCAACAACACTTCTGAAGCGAGAGGGATCTTCCAGGCAGCAACACATGCAACCAGTAGCAATGGGGATACGGTTCTATTTTGGGAGGATAGATGGCTCCAGTAACAGAGTACAAGATGTGGCGCCTAACGTATATGATGTAGTGGCTCCTCGGATCAAGGCCTCACGTTCCTTACGGCAAGCCCTTCTGAACAATACTTGGGCGATGGATGTTGGCCCTAACCTTGGGCTCGATAATATCGACAAATACATGCAGTTATGGGAAAGAATGACAGAATGACAGTGATGGAACTGCATGCAGAGAGGGATGATGCCATCTACTGGGCTTGGAGGCCAATGGTTCCTATTCCATCCGATTAGCGTACGTGGCATGGTTTATGGGATGAGAGGTGGCACCATAGGTGGACTTCGTGTGGAAACAGAAGGCACCTCTACAATGCCGCTTCTTCGCATGGTTGGCCATGTGGATCCGCTGCTGGACTTCGGACCGATTAGCTCGATGTGGACTGCCTCACCAAACTACGTGTCCCTTCTGCAACCAACAGGCCGAAACGTTCAATCACATACTACTCACCTGCGTCTTTGCAAGAACGTTGCGGCTATGGATGTGAGTGCACTTGGAGACCCGAGACAGGCTCCGGCACCAGAGGATACATTGGTGGAATGGTGCTCCACACGTGTGGCGATACATAGTTCCACTAGAGACTTAAAAACAATCATTACTCTAAGACTATGGGAATTGTGGAAACGCTGCAACACAATAGTCTTCGATGGAGAAACACCATCACTTCAACTGCTGCTGCGGAACATTGATCGCAAAGGACAGATATGGAGGTCAGCAGGACTGCTCAAGGGTGACCTGGACTTCTTCTTTAGTGGTATAAGTAGGCGGGCTAGTGGTGAGTAGTTCATGCTTGATAGTGAGTGGCAAGTGGAGGCCGGAGTGCCTTGTAAATAGTATGTAAACCTTGTGGAGGGTTTCTTCACCCCTTTCTTCTCTAATATATGATATGCACACTTCTGCATATTCTAGAAAAAAATTCTCCTCTCCCACCATATATACCAAGAACCAATAGCAATTGTTTTCGTTGAATTTCCTAGGCCGAGGACAACATATTCTTCAGCTGGTTGTAGCAATAAATATTATAGCACAACTTCTCCCGCATAATCCACGGCGCATGCTTTATCAATAGCAAAGTCCAAACCCAGTAACTGTCATACCTCTTTAGCTTTTGCACAAGTAAATACCCTCTGCTCCTATACCTCATGTAGGACATTGTCTAATGACTTTTATATGTATGTTAGCCAAAGTCACCGACATGGTAGCGATCTTAACAAAGTTCGCCAGAGGAAAGTTTTAACCTTGACAGGACATCTTAAGCTCCAGATCGTCCCTCATATTGGTGAATTCTGTGAGAGTCCGACTGTATTTTCTCCTGATATTTCATGTTCATATTGGATGTGCCACTCTGCAAAGTATGTCAATGTAACCGAGAAGCTCCTGTTTTGCACAAGTTCCATGCTACAAAGTCCGACATGTCAAATTCAGGCAACGGAACCGCAAGGATCCGCACCACATCAACTTGGTAGAATGTTTGAGAAACCAACTCTTCAACCAAACAACCCATAAGAGGGTCAATGAAATCACTTAATTTTGATAGTAAATTTCCTCCACGAGGCCGTGATCACTTTCCTGGTAAGTGAGTTAGGGATCCATTCATCATTCCACACATTGATCCGACCACCACCACCAATTCTCTAGATATGACCTTGATACGTCTTGAGCTTGCATTGGTTTTCCTCGAAGAGGGGAGGGTGATGCAGCAATAGTAGCGTAAGTATTTCCCTCAGTTTTTGAGAACCAAGGTATCAATCCAGTAGGAGGCTCCTCAAAAGTCCCAAGCACCTACACAAACAAACTGAGAACTCGCAACCAACGCAATAAAGGGGTTGCCAATCCCTTCACGGCCACTTGCGAAAGTGAGATCTAATAAAGATAGTAAGATAAGATAGATATATTTTTGGTATTTTATAATATAGATGCAAAAAAGTAAAGATGCAAATAAAAGTAGATTGAAAGCAAATATGATAAGAGATAGACCCGGGGGCCATAGGTTTCACTAGAGGCTTCTCTCAAGATAGCATAAGTATTACGGTGGTGAACAAATTACTGTCGAGCAATTGATAGAAAAGCGCATAGTTATGAGATTATCTAGGCATGATCATGTATATAGGCATCACGTCCATAACAAGTAGACCGACTCCTGCCTGCATCTACTACCATTACTCCACAAATCGATCGCTATCCAGCTTGCATCTAGAGTATTAAGTTCATAAGAACAGAGTAACGCATTAAGCAAGATGACATGATGTAGAGGGATAAACTCAAGCAATATGATATAAACCCCATCTTGTTATCCTCGATGGCAACAATACAATACGTGCCTTGCAACCCTTTCTGTCACTGGGTAAGGACACCGCAAGATTGAACCCAAAGCTAAGCACTTCTCCCATGGCAAGAAAGATCAATCTAGTAGGCCAAACCAAACTGATAATTCGAAGAGACTTGCAAAGATAACTCAATCATACATAAAAGAATTCAGAGAAGATTCAAATATTATTCATAGATAAACTTGATCATAAACCCACAATTCATCGGAGCTCGACAAACACACCGCAAAAAGAGTTTACATCGAATAGATCTCCACAAGAGAGGGGGAGAACATTGTATTGATATCCAAAAAGAGAGAAGAAGCCATCTAGCTAATAACTATGGACCTGTAGGTCTGTGGTAAACATAAAAATAATAATGCTTCGAAGTATACTAACAAATAATCATGTCCTATCAAAATAACATAGCCAAAGAAAGCTTATCCCTACAAAATCATATAGTTAGGCCATGCTTCATTTTCATTACACAAAATACTCCCATCATGCACAACCCCGATGACGAGCCGAGCAATTGTTTCATACTTTTTAACGCGCTTCAGCTTTTTCAACTCTTACGCAATACATGAGCGTAAGCCATGGACATAGCACTATGGTGGTATATGGTGGTTGTGAGGACAAAAAGGAAGAAGATAGTCCCACATCAACTAGGCGTATTAACGGGCTATATAGAGACGCCCATTAATAGATATCAATGTGAGTGAGTAATGATTGCCATGCAATGGATACACTAGAGCTATAAATATATGAAAGCTCAACAAAAGAAACTAAGTGGTTGTGCATCCAACTTGCTTGCTCACGAAGACCTAGGGCATTTTGAGGAAGCCCATCATTGGAATATACAATCCAAATTCTATAATGAAAAATTCCCACTTAGTATATGAAAGCGACAACATAGGAGACTCTCCATCATGAAGATCATGGTGCTACTTTGAAGCACAAGTGTGGAAAAAGAGATAGTAGCATTGTCCCTTCTCTCTTTTTCTCTGATTTTCTTTTTTTTTCTTTTTTTTCTTTCTTTGGCCTCTTTTTTTGGCCTTTCTCTTTTTTTTCTTTTTTGTAAAGTCCGAAGTCTCATCCCGACTTGTGGGGGAATCATAGCCTTCATCATCCTTTCCTCACTAGGACAATGCTCTAATAATGAAGATCATCACACTTTTATGGATTTACAATTCAAGAATTACAACTCAAAGCTAGAACAATATATGACTCTATATGAATGCCTCCGGCAGTGTACCGGGATATGCAATGAATCAAGAGCGACATGTATGAAAATTATGAAAGTGGCCTTGCCACAAATACGATGTCAACTACATGATCATGCAAAGAGCAATATGACAATGATGGGACGTGTCATAATAAACGGAATGGTGGAAAGTTGCATGGCAATATTTTCGGAATGGCTATGGAAATGCCATAATAGGTAGGTATGGTGGCTATTTTGAGGAAGGTAAATAAAGGGTTTATGATACCGGCGAAAGTTGCGCGGTAATAATAAAGGCTAGCAAAGTGGAAGGATGAGTGTGCATATATCCATGGACTCACATTAGTCAAAAAAGAACTCATATACTTATTGCAGAAGACTACTTAGCCCTCAAAGCAAAGTACTACTACGCATGCCCCAAGAGGGATAGATTGGTAGGAAAAGACCATCGCTCATCCCCGACTGCCACTCATAAGGAAGACAATAAAAAGAGCACCTCATGCAACAAATTTGTCACACAACTTTTACCATACATGCATGCTACGGGACTTGCCAACTTCAACAGAAGTATTTCTCAATTTCATAATTACCCACTAGCATGACCCTAACATTACTACCTTTATATCTCAAAACAATTATCAAGCATCAAATTGATCATAACATCCAATTTTTTTTCTATGATAGTTTTTATTATACCCAACTTGGATGCTCATCATTCTAAGACCAACTTTGTAACCATAGCAAATACCATGTTGTTCTAAAAGACTCTCAAAAAGATATAAGTGAAGCATGAGAGACTAAAAATTTCTTCAAAATTAAGACACCACCGTGCTCTAAAAGATATAAGTGAAGCACATAGAGTATTCTAGCAAATTCTAATCAAATAGGCTTCTCCCAAAAGGTGTGTACAGCGAGGATGATTGTGGTAAACTAAAAAGCAAAGACTAATATAATACACGACGCTCCAAGCAAAACACATATCATGTGGCGAATAAAAATATAGCTCCAAGTAAAGTTACCAATGAACAAAGACGAAAGAGGGGATGCCTTCCCGGGGCATCCCCAAGCTTAGGCTTTTGGCTATTCTTGAATATCTTGGGATGCCATGTGTTGGGGAACGTAGTAATTTCAAAAAAATTCCTACGTACACGCAAGATCATGGTGATGGCATAGCAACGAGAGGGGAGAGTGTTGTCCACGTACCCTCATAGACCGTAAGCGGAAGCGTTATGACAACGCGGTTGATGTAGTCGTGCGTCTTCACGATCCGACCGATCCAAGTTGACGTACGACACCTCCGAGTTTAGCACACGTTCAGCTTGATGACGATCCCCGGGCTCCGATCCAGCAAAGCTTCGGGGATGAGTTCCGTCAGCACAACGGCGTGGTGACGATGATGATGCTCTACCGACGAAGGGCTTCGCCTAAACTCCGCCACGATATGACCAAGGTGGAATATGGTGGAGGGGGGGCACCACACACGGCTAAGGAACGATCCGTAGATCAACTTGTGTGTCATGGGGTGCCCCCCTACCCCCGTATATAAAGGAGCAAGGGAGGAGGAGGCCGGCCCTAGGAGGAGGGCGCGCCAAGGGGGGTCCTACTCCCACCGGGAGTAGGACTCCTTCTTTCCTAGTCCAACTAGGAGAAGGGGGGAAAGGAGGGAAGTGGAGAAGGAAGGGAGAGGGGGGCCGCGCCCCAAACCCTTTGTCCAATTCGGACAAGGCTTGGGAGGCGCGCGCGCCACCTCCTGGCTCCTTCCCACTAAGGCCCATTATGGCCCAATACTCTTCCCCGTATTCCCGTAACTCCCCGGTACTCCGAAAAATACCCGAATCACTCGGAACCTTTCCGAACTCCAAATATAGTCGTCCAATATATCGATCTTTACGTCTCGAACATTTCGAGACTCCTCGTCATGTCCCCGATCTTATCCGGGACTCCGAACTCCTTCGGTACATCAAAACTCATAAACTCATAATATAACTGTCATCAAAACCTTAAGCGTGCGGACCCTACGGGTTCGAGAACTATGTAGACATGACCTAGAACTATTCTTGGTCAATAACCAATAGCGGAACCTGGATGCTCATATTGGCTCCTACATATTCTACGAAGATCTTTATCGGTCAAACCGCATAACAACACACGTTGTTCCCTTTGTCATCGGTATGTTACTTGCCCGAGATTCGATCGTCGGTATCCAATACCTAGTTCAATCTCGTTACCGGCAAGTCTCTTTACTCGTTACATAATGCATCATCCCGTAACTAACTCATTAGCTACATTGCTTGCAAGGCTTATAGTGATGTGCATTACCGAGAGGGCCCAGAGATACCTCTCCGACAATCGAAGTGACAAAACCTAATCTCGAAATACGCCAACCCAACATGTATCTTTGGAGACACCTGTAGTACTCCTTTATAATCACCCAGTTACGACGTTTGGTAGCACCCAAAGTGTTCCTCCGGTAAACGGGAGTTGCATAATCTCATAGTTACAGGAACATGTATAAGTCATGAAGAAAGCAATAGCAATATACTAAATGATCAAGTGCTAGGCTAACGGAATGGGTCAAGTCAATCACATCATTCTCCTAATGATGTGATCCCGTTAATCAAATGACAACTCATGTCTATGGTTAGGAAACTTAACCATCTTTGATTAACGAGCTAGTCAAGTAGAGGCATACTAGTGACACTATGTTTGTCTATGTATTCACACATGTATTATGTTTCCGGTTAATACAATTCTAGCATGAATAATAAACATTTATCATGATATAAGGAAATAAATAATAACTTTATTATTGCCTCTAGGGCATATTTCCTTCAGTCTCCCACTTGCACTAGAGTCAATAATCTAGTTCACATCGCCATGTGATTTAACACTAATATTCACATCTGTATGTGATTAATACCCATAGTTCACATCATCATGTGATCAACACCCAAAGGGTTTACTAGAGTCAATAATCTAGTTCACATCGTTATGTGATTAACACCCAAAGAGTACTAAGGTATGATCATGTTTTGCTTGTGAGAGAAGCTTACTCAACGGGTCTGTCACATTCAGAGCCGTATGTATTTTGCAAATATTCTATGTCCACAATGCTCTGTATGAAGCTACTCTAGCTAATTGCTCCCACTTTCAATATGTATCCAGATTGAGACTTAGAGTCATCTGGATTGGTGTAAAAGCTTGCATCGTTGTAACTTTTACGACGGGCTCTTTTATTACCTCCATAATCGAGAAACATCTCCTTAGTCTTCACTAAGGATATTCTTGACCGCTGTCCAGTGATCTACTATTAGATCAAAATTGTATTCCTTTGCCAAACACAGAGCAAGGTATACAATAGGTCTGTTTCACAGCATAGCATACTTTATAGAACCTATGACTGAGGCATAGGGAATGACTTTTCATTCTCTTTCTATTTTCTGCCATGGTCGGGTCTTGAGTCTTACTCAACTTCACACCTTGCAACACAGGCAAGAACGCCTTCTTTGACTGTTCCATTTTGAACTATTTCAAAAACTTTATCAAGGTATGTACTCATTGAAAAATCTTATCAAGCGTCTTGATCTATCTATATAAATCTTGATGCTCAATGTGTAAGCAGCTTCACCGAGGTCTTTCTTTGAAAAAAAACTCTTATTCAAGTATCCTTTCATGCTATCCAGAATTTCTATATCATTTCCAATCAACAATATGTCATCCACATATAATATTAGAAATGCTACAAAGCTCCCACTCACTTTCTTGTAAATA
This sequence comes from Triticum aestivum, assembly GCF_018294505.1. NCBI lineage: Eukaryota > Viridiplantae > Streptophyta > Magnoliopsida > Poales > Poaceae > Triticum > Triticum aestivum. The sequence goes on from NC_057801.1 coordinate 411,152,402, forward strand.
CATGCCTTTCCAAAAGTCTGTATAAAACCATATGCTTTGATCAACTCATCAAAGCGTATATTCCAACTCCGAGTTGCTTGCACCCGTCCATTGATGGATTGCTGGAGCTTGCACATTTTGTTAGCACCTTTAGGATTGACAAAACCTTCTGGTTGCATCATATACAACTCTTCTTTAAAAAATCCATTAAGGAATGTAGTTTTGACATCCATTTGCCAAATTTCATAAAATGTGGCAATTGCTAACATGATTCGGACAAACTTTTAAGCATCGATACGAGTGAGAAAATCTCATTGTATTCAACACCTTGAACTTTGTCAAAAACCCTTTTCGATAAGTCTAGCTTTGTAGATAGTAACACTACTATCAGCGTCCGTCTTCTTCCTGAAGATCCATTTATTTTCTATGGCTTGCCAATCATCGGGCAAGTCCACCAAAGTCCACACTTTGTTCTCATACATGGATCCCATCTCAGATTTCATGGCCTCAAACCATTTTGCGGAATCTGGGCTCATCATCGCTTCCTCATAGTTTGTAGGTTCATCATGGTCTAGTAACATGATTTCCAGAATAAGAATACCGTACCACTCTGGTGCGGATCTTAATCTAGAAGATCTACAAAGTTTGGTAGTAACTTGATCTGAAGTTTCATGATCATGATCATTAGCTTCCTCACTAATTGGTGTAGGAATCACTGGAACTGATTTCTATGATGAACTACTTTCTAATTCAGGAGAAGGTACAAATTACCTTATCAAGCTCTACTTTCCTCCCACTCACTTCTTTCGAGAGAAACTCCTTCTCTAGAAAGGATCCATTCTTAGCAACAAATGTTTTGCCTTCGGATCTGTGATAGAAGGTGTACCCAACAGTTTCCTTTGGGTATTCTATGAAGACGCACTTCTCCGATTTGGGTTTGAGCTTATCAGGTTGAAACTTTTTCACATAAGCATCGCAGCCCCACACTTTTAAGAAACGACAACTTTGGTTTCTTGCCAAACCACAGTTCACAAGGCGTCGTCTCAACGGATTTAGATGGTGCCCTTTTAACGTGAATGCAGCTGTCTCTAATGCATAACCCCAAAACAATAATGGTAAATTAATAAGAGACATCATAGATCGCACCATATCCAATAAAGTGTCGTTACGACGTTCGGACACACCATAACGTTGTGGTGTTCCAGGTGGCGTGAGCTGTGAAACTATTCCACATTATTTTAATTGAAGACCAAACTCGTCACTCAAATATTCGTCTCCGCAATCAGATCACAGAAACTTTATTTTCTTGTTACGATGATTTTTCCACTTCACTCTGAAATTCTTTGAACCTTTCAATTATTTCAGACTTATGTTTCATCAAGTAGATATACCCATATCTGCTCAAATCATCTTGTGAAGGTCAGAAAATAACGATACTTGTCACGAGGATCAACACTCATTGGATCGCATACATTGGTATGTATTATTTCCAATAAGTCAGTAGCTTGTTCCATTGTTCCGGAGAACGGAGTTTTAGTCATCTTGCCCAAAAGGCACGGTTCGCAAGCATCAAATGATTCATAACCAAGTGATTCCAAAAATCCATCTTTATGGAGTTTCTTCATGCGCTTTACACCGATATGACCCAAACGGTAGTGCCACAAACAAGTTGCACTATCATTATTAACTTTTCATCTTTTGGCATCAATATTATGAATATGTGTATCACTACGATCGAGATCCAACAAACTATGTTCATTGGGTGTATGACCATCGAAGGTCTTATTCATGTAAACAGAACAACAATTATTCTCTGACTTTAAATGAATAACTATATTGCAATAAACATGATCAAATCATATTCATGCTCAACGCAAATGCCAAATAACATTTATTTAGGTTTAACACTAATCCCGAAAGTATAGGGAGTGTGCGATGATGATCATATCAATCTTGGAACTACTTCCAACACTCATCGTCACTTCCCCTTCAACTAGTCTCTGTTTATTCTGTAACTCCTGTTTCGAGTTACTAATCTTAGCAACCGAACAAGTATCAAATACTCAGGGGCTACTATAAACACTAGTAAGGCACACATCAATAACCTATATATCAAATATACCCTTGTTCACTTTGCCATCCTTCTTATCCACCAAATATTCAGGGCATTTCCGCTTCCAGTGACCATTTCCTTTGCAGTGTAAGCACTCAGTTTCAGGCTTTGGTTCAGCTTTGGGCTTGTTCGTGGGAGTGACAACTTTCTTGTCATTCTACTTGAAGTTCCCCTTTCTTTCCCTTTGCCCTTTTCTTGAAACTAGTGATCTTGTCAACCATCAACACTTGATGCTCTTTCTTGATTTCTACCTTCGTCGATTTCAACATCACGAAGAAATCGGGAATCATTTTCGTCATCCCTCGCATACTATAGTTCATCGCAAAGTTCTACTAACTTGGTGATGGTGACTAGAGAACTCTGTCAATCACTATCTTATCTGGAAGATTAACTCCCACTTGATTCAAGCGATTGAAGTACCCAGACAATCTGAGCACATGCTCACTAGTTGAGCGATTCTCCTCCATCTTTTAGCTATAGAACTTGTTGGAGACTTCATATCTCTCAACTCGGGTATTTTCTTAAAATATTAACTTCAACTCCTGGAACATCTCATATGGTCCATGACGTTCAAAACGTCTTTGAAGTCCCGATTCTAAGCCGTTAAGCATGGTGCACTAAACTATCAAGTAGTCATCATATTGAGCTAGCCAAACGTTCATAACGTCTGCATCTGCTCCTGCAATAGGTCTGTCACCTAGCGGTGCATTAAGGACATAATTCTTCTGTGCAACAATGAGGATAAACCTCAGATCACGGATCCAATCCGCATCATTGCTACTAACATCTTTCAACACAGTTTTCTCTAGGAACATATCAAAATAAACATATGAAAGCAACAACGCGAGCTATTGATCTATAACATAATTTGCAAAATACTACCAGGACTAAGTTCATGATAAATTTAAGTTCAATTAATCATATTACTTACGAACTCCCACTTAGACAGACATCTCTCTAGTCATCTAAGTGATTACGTGATCCAAATCAACTAAACCATGTCCGATCATCACGTGAGATGGAGTAGTTTCATTGGTGAACATCACTATGTTGATCATATCTACTATATGATTCACGTTCGACCTTTCGGTCTCCGTGTTCTGAGGCCATATCTGTATATGCTAGGCTCGTCAAGTTTAACCTGAGTATTCCGCATGTGCAACTGTTTTGCACCCGTTGTATTTGAACGTAGAGCCTATCACACCCGATCATCACGTGGTGTCTCAGCACGAAGAACTTTCGCAACGGTGCATACTCAGGGGGAACACTTCTTGATAATTAGTGAGAGATCATCTTAAAATTCTACCGTCAAACTAAGCAAAATAAGATGTATAAAAGATAAACATCATATGCAATCAAAATATGTGACATGATATGGCCATGATCATCTTGCGCCTTTGATCTCCATCTCCAAAGTACTATCATGATCTCTATCGTCACCGGCACGACACCATGATCTTCATCATCTTGATCTATATCAATGTGTCGTCACATGGTCGTCTCACCAACTATTGCTCTTGCAACTATTGCTATCATATAGCGATAAAGTAAAGCAATTATTTGGCACTTGCATCTTATGCAACAAAGAGACAACCATAGGACTTTTGCTAGTTGCCGATAACTTCAACAAAACATGATCATCTCATACAACAACTTATATCTCATCACGTCTTGACCATATCACATCACAACATGCCATGCAAAAACAAGTTAGACGTCTTCTACTTTGTTGTTGCAAGTTTTACGTGGCTGCTACGGGCTGAGCAAGAACCCTTCTTACCTACGCATCAAAAACACAACGATAGTTCGTCAAGTTGGTGCTGTTTTAACCTTCGCAAGGACCGGGCGTAGCCACACTCGGTTCAACTAAAGTTGGAGAAACAAACACCCGCTAGTCACCTGTGTGCAAAGCACGGCGGTAAAACCAGTCTCGCGCAAGCGGACGCGTAATGTCGGTCCAGGCCGCTTCATCCAACAATACCGCTGAACCAAAGTATGACATGCTGGTAAGCAGTATAACTTGTATCACCCACAACTCACTTTTGTTCTACTCGTGCATATAACATCAACGCATAAAACCTAGGCTCGGATGCCACTGTTGGGGAACGTAGTAATTTCAAAAAAATTCCTACGTACACGCAAGATCATGGTGATGGCATAGCAATGAGAGGGGAGAGTGTTGTCCACGTACCCTCGTAGACCGTAAGCGGAAGCGTTATGACAACGCGGTTGATGTAGTCGTACGTCTTCACGATCCGACCGATCCAAGTACCGAACGTACGGCACCTCCGAGTTCAGCACACGTTCAGCTCGATGACGATCCCCGGGCTCCGATCCAGCAAAGCTTCGGGGATGAGTTCCGTCAGCACGACGGCGTGGTGACGATGATGATGCTCTACCGGCGCAGGCCTTCGCCTAAACTCCGCGACGATATGACCGAGGTGGAATATGGTGGAGGGGGGGCACCACACACGGCTAAGGAACGATCCGTAGATCAACTTGTGTGTCATGGGGTGCCCCCCTGCCCCCGTATATAAAGGAGCAAGGGAGGAGGAGGCCGGCCCTAGGAGGAGGGCGCGCCAAGGGGAGTCCTACTCCCACCGGGAGTAGGACTCCTTCTTTCCTAGTCCAACTAGGAGAAGGGGGGAAAGGAGGGAAGTGGAGAAGGAAGGGAGAGGGGGCCGCGCCCCAAACCCTTTGTCCAATTCGGACTGGGCTTGGGAGGGGTGCGCGCCACCTCCTGGCTCCTTCCCACTAAGGCCCATTATGGCCCAATACTCTTCCCCGTATTCCCGTAACTCCCCGGTACTCCGAAAAATACCCGAATCACTCGGAACCTTTCCGAACTCCGAATATAGTCGTCCAATATATCGATCTTTACGTCTCGACCATTTCGAGACTCCTCGTCATGTCCCCGATCTCATCCGGGACTCCGAACTCCTTCGGTACATCAAAACTCATAAACTCATAATATAACTGTCATCGAAACCTTAAGCGTGCGGACCCTACGGGTTCAAGAACTATGTAGACATGACCTAGAACTATTCTTGGTCAATAACCAATAGCGGAACCTGGATGCTCATATTGGCTCCTACATATTCTACGAAGATCTTTATCGGTCAAACCGCATAACAACATACGTTGTTCCCTTTGTCATCGGTATGTTACTTGCCCGAGATTCGATCGTCGGTATCCAATACCTAGTTCAATCTCGTTACCGGCAAGTCTCTTTACTCGTTACGTAATGCATCATTCCGTAACTAACTCATTAGCTACATTGCTTGCAAGGCTTATAGTGATGTGCATTACCGAGAGGGCCCAGAGATACCTCTCCGACAATCGAAGTGACAAAACCTAATCTCGTAATACGCCAATCCAACATGTACCTTTGGAGACACCTGTAGTACTCCTTTATAATCACCCAGTTACGTTGTGACGTTTGGTAGCACCCGAAGTGTTCCTCCGGTAAATGGGAGTTGCATAATCTCATAGTTACAGGAACATGTATAAGTCATGAAGAAAGCAATAGCAATATACTAAACGATCAAGTGCTAGGCTAACGGAATGGGTCAAGTCAATCACATCATTCTCCTAATGATGTGATCCCGTTAATCAAATGACAACTCATGTCTATGGTTAGGAAACTTAACCATCTTTGATTAATGAGCTAGTCAAGTAGAGGCATACTAGTGACACTATGTTTGTCTATGTATTCACACATGTATTATGTTTCCGGTTAATACAATTCTAGCATGAATAATAAACATTTATCATGATATAAGGAAATAAATAATAACTTTATTATTGCCTCTAGGGCATATTTCCTTCACCATGGGCATCCCCAAACTTAGGCTCTTTCTACTCCTTATTCCATAGTCCATAAAAGCTTTACCCAAAACTTGAAAACTTCACAACACAAAACTCAACAGGAAATCTTATAAGCTCCGTTAGTGAAAGAAGACAAAACTACCACATAAGGTACTGCAATAAACTCATTCTTTATTTATTTTGGTGTTAAACCTACTGTATTCCAACTTCTCTATGGTTTATAAACTATTTTACTAGCCATAGATGCATCAAAATAAGCAAACAACACACGAAAAACAGAATCTGTCAAAAACAGAATAGTCTGTAGCAATCTGTAACTAAATCAAACTTCTGGAACTCTAAAAATCCTACCAAAATAGGAAGTCCTGGACAATTTGTCTATTGATCAGAAGAAAAAAGAATCAACGCAAAAGCACGTTCCTGTGATTTAACAAAATTATATTCGTGCGTGCAAAGTTTCTGTTTTTCAGCAGAATCAAATCAACTATCATCGTAGGTTATCCTATAGGTTCTACTTGGCACAAACACTAATTAAAAGATAAAAACACATCTAAACAGAAGGTAGATGCAAGATTTATTACTAAACATGAGCAAAAACAAAAAACATAAAGAAAATTGGGTTGCCTCCCAACTAGCGCTATCGTTTAACGCCCCTAGCTAGGCATAAAAGCAAAGATAGATCTAACGGGTGCCATCTTTGGCACTAAATTCATAAGTAGCACGCATGATAGATTCATACGGTAATTTGACTTCCTTTCTTGGAAAGTGCTCCATGCCTTTCTTTAGTGGAAATTGGAATCTAATATTCCCTTCCTTCATATCAATAATCGCACCAATCATTCTAAGGAAATGTCTACCAAGAATAATAGGGCAAGAAAGATTGCAATCTATATCAAGAACGATAAAATCTACGGGCACCAAATTTCTATTTTCAACAATAAGAACATAATTGATCCTTCCCATTGGCTTTTTAATGGTGGAATCCGCAAGGTGCAATTTTAAAGAGCAATCATCAAGATCATGGAAACCTAGAATATCACATAAAGTTTTCGGAATCGTGGAAACACTAGCACCCAAATCACAGAAAGCAAAACACTCATAGTATTTAATTCTAATCTTTATAGTAGGTTCCCACTCATCATTAAGTTTTCTAGGTATAGAAACTTCCAATTAAGTTTTTCATCATAAGATTGCATCAACGCATCAACAATATGTTTGGTAAAAGCTTTGTTTTGACTATAAGCATGAGGAGAATTAACAACGGATTGCAACAAGGAAATACAACCTTTTAAAAAGCAATTATCATAATCAAATTCCTTGAAATCCGAGATAGTAGGTTCAATGTTATTAAAAGTTGAGGATTCTCCAATCTCACTTTTACCAAATTTAGCATCAAGATCTAAAGACTCCGAATTCTTGGGAAGCCTTCTAGGCAAAGTTGATTCATCATCAGTCCCATAATCATCAAAATGCATATTGCAAAACATAGATCTAATAGGAGACGCATCAATAACTTTAAGATCCTCATCATTATTTTCATAGAAACTAGAAGAACACGCTTTTATAAAGCTATCTTTTTTAACACGCAATCTAGCGGTTCTTTCCATGCACTCGTCAATGGAAATTCTCATTACTTTGAGAGACTCATTGATATCATGCTTAGGAGGAGAAGATCTAAGTTTAAGAGAATCAACATCAAGCGAAAGTCTATCAACGTTCCTAGCCAAATCATCAACTTTGAGCAATTTTTCTTCAAGCAAAGCATTAAAATTCTTTTGAGAAATCATAATTTCTTTCACACTATTCTCAAAATCAGAGGGCATCTTATTAAAATTACCATAAGAATTATTGTAGGAATTTCCATAATTATTAGAGAAATTACTAGGGAACAGTCTAGCATTAAAGTTTTCTCTATAAGCACTGTTTCCAAAACTATTCCTACCAACAAAATTCACATCCATAGATTCATTATTATTCTCAATCAAAGAAGACAAAGGCATATCTGTCGGGGAAGCTGATCCACGAACACCTATGGGGACCGGCGGACCGGGCCCCTTTCGGTTCGGCGGGGGGCGGAGATCGCACGAAGAGCGGATCGAGGCGAAGCACACGAGCAGTTTACCCAGCTTCGGAGCTCTCCGGAGAGATAATACTCCTACTGCTGCTTGTCTAATTGTATTGAGTTTTTTGCTCGGGAGCGCTAAGTGCTACAGTCCACTCGAGCTGCTAACGAGACCGAGCATGAGTGTTTTCTGGTTTCGAACCCTCCCTACGTTGCACACGGGCCTCCTTTTATATACTCAAGGGGTCACCGACAGGTGGCAAAGTAGACAAGGGTAAAAATGGAAAAAGAGGGGTGGTTGGTACAACTACCTGTACAGTGTATCCTACCTAACCCTGACGGCAGGGGACAAAGGCATTAAATGCCCGTCTGCGTCGCCCAAACAGTGTAAAAAGGGACCGTCAGGGGCGCCACCGCTTGCCACGATGGCAATCTTGTCAACGTCGCATGCCACCGCACACCGCTGGCTGCACAGCCTCTCGCCACGCGCGCTTGGGAAGGTCCCAGGGCAACACGTTGGTGGATGTGCTGGAGCGTGGATACAGAGTGGTCGCTTGCAGCGGCAAGCGCCTTGCCGCGGTCGTTGTCTTGCCGCACACGGAAGCTTGTCGCTCACCGGGCCTTGCCGGGACGCGTGGCGCATCGCGGAAAGTTCCTTGCGATGCCTTGGTTGGCCTTTCCGGCAAGCTCCTCTTGCCGGGGCTTTGTCTCCTTGGCTTGAATACTTTGTTCTTGAATGTCTCCAAAGGAACCACGGAGGACCTTGGCGGTCACCCGGCAAGCCTTGCCGCGGGGTGTTGCAACTGCCCGTGCACAAGTTCGGGATACTAGGGTACCCCTACTCTAGTACACCGACAGGATCCCCCGGGCCTGGGCCACACACGGTGCTGAGCGCTGTTGGGCCAGGCCCAAAACAAGGCACAGGAACACGCGGCCTGGGTCACGCCGTATCTTACTCCGTATCCACCGCGCCCTCCCCCAACGGCACGCGTCGAATGCGGCGTCGTGTGAGAGATCATGGGTGGTTTCTTTATTCGGAAGGACGAAACGTCCGCCCCTCCCTCTTTATAAGCAGGGGAAACAGGGGCAGTTCGACCATCCTGCCAGTTGTTACTCCAATCTTCACAAATCTCCGCCGCTCCCCCCTTCTTCTCAAAGCCGAAAGAGAGCAGCGCTTCGCCCCCCATCGCCACCAGCACCACCAACGCCGTCGATCTCCCCCACCACCTCCGCCATGGCTTCGAAAGCCGACAAGGGGAAGGGCGTAAAATCGGTCGAGGCGCAGCGGCTCGCGGCGCTGCGGAAGGAGCGGGCCATCTTCCCCCCTCAGCTTGGCGCGAAGGAGCTGAGGGAGTACTACTACCTCTTCTGGTCGATGAAGACGCGAGCGCATCCGCGCACGAAGGTACTCCCGGCTGCCGCTTCGGAACTGGCTCCAAACGGGTACCCCTTCTTCACGTTGTTATTCTACTGTGGGCTCTGCCCACCCTTCTCTGAATTCTTCTGTGACATCATGAACACCTACGGGTTCCGCCTCCTTGACTTCACCCCCAACGCCGTTCTGACCATGGCAGTTTTCGCACATCTCTGCGAAAACTTTGTCGGAGTCCATCCAAACGTAGCCCTTTTTCGCCACTTCTTTATGCCTCAAGTTGAGAGAGGGGAGCCTCTTGCCGGCGGGATCGCTTGGATCTCGAGAGTCGGCAAGAAGGAAGCTTATCTGGAAGGAGAGCTCCGCAGCAAGTGGGAGGAATGGAGAGCAGAGTGGTGCTGGATTGTCGAGGAGAACCCGCAGCCATTTACTGCCCTGCGCCAAGCCCCAATAGTGCGTGGTAACGATTGGAGCAACGTGGCCCCGGAAGATGACAGGCTGAAGATCGCCGTCACCCGTATCCTATGCCTCAGGCTTGCCGGGCTCACCGTAGGCGCCGTTGGCGCAGATTTTCTTCGCCGCCGCATTGCCCCCATGCAGGAGAGGAGGAGGCCCACCTGGGAGTTCCAGAACTCGGCGGATATCATGAGGCTGCGCCCTGGCCTCAACTTCAACTTCACCGTCCTGGAGCTGGATGCGATGCTCCTGGAGCTGTTTAAGCGCGATCCTCAACATCCATTCATGTTGCCGAGGAGTGTCGTTCCGTTGTGCAACAACTCTTCGCTCGATCGCATCCGCGCAATGATGCCGCTGTGCGACTCGCACGGAATCATCCCAACTTGGCAAGAGCCTGCAGATGACGTCGTGCGGGATTTCTTTGACGGCTTGGTAGAAGTGCCGGTCCGCGCCGACGAGCAGAAGAGCCTGATTCGCGACACCACCGACGCGGAGATGCAGTGCATCGCCACCAGGCTGGAAGAGGCGGCGGCAGCCGCTGCCGTGGGTGAGTTTGGATTCACCATGGAGGAGGCAGAGGCAGCAGAGGCGGCAAGCCTTGCCGAGCGCGAGGAGTTTGCCGGCAAGGAAGAGCTTGCCGGGCCCGAAGATGAGTCGAGCGAGCCCGGCGAGGGAGAGCTCGTCGGGCCCGAACCTTCAGACAGCTTGCCGCAAGCGGAGCCCCCAGCTCCACCAAGAAGGCGTCTCCTCAAGGCCGTGGATGTAGCGGGGCAGCAGGCGGGCCAACAGCCATCGGGCCGCGCGACACGCTCTACCGCGGCAAGCACTGTTACCGCGGGGGCGCCTCACGCCGCTGCGGCAACTGGAGCGGGGTCTTCCTGGTCCACCGCTACCACCCCCGCCAAGCGGGCAAGGGAACCTACTCCTCCGCCTCGTCGCACCGGAGGCGAGCCGGACTTCGACCTCTCTGCGCTCAGCTCCGACGAGGAAGAAGAAGAGTAAGATTCTTCGCTGTTCTTGTAACTCTTCAATTCTGTTGCTTTGTCTTGTATCTGACTTGTTTTTACTCTGAACCTATTCCTTTTCAGGATGCTGGCCCAGAGAGCGGCGAAGAGAGCCAAGGCCCCGGTGATTGTCATTGAGGATGATTCCACCGTGACGGCAGAGGACATGTCCGAGACCACCTTGTCGGACCCGGCAACCATTCCCCAAAGCAGCCCCCAGCGCAGCCCTCAGCGTAAGTATATGGTTTACTTCCTGCTGTCAGGCGCGCATAGGTGATCTTTCCTTGCTGATATCTGATTGCTGGTTTATGCAGGAGCAGAGCAGCCCCACCAGGAGGGCCCGGAAGCCGCTCCCGAAGTGCCATCTGCTTCTACTACACCGCCAAGGGAGGCTTCCCCGGCAAGGGAGCGTTCTCCGGCAAGGGAGAATTCTCCGGCAAGGGACAGCTCCCCGGCAAGGGACAGTTCTCCGGCAAGGGACAACACCAGTGATCCTCCGGTGGTTGAGACCACGACTGCAGATCCCAGCACAGGTAACCCTTTTTGCTTGAAAACTTCCCTTGGGTTCTTCTTCTTCTGATTTTCTTTTTGGATATTCGCTTGACTTTTCTCCTTGTTCCGTTCGTCAGATCCATCTGCCGCGGAGCCAATGGATACCGAGGTCGCCGGCGAGGAGGGCGCGCGCGGCGACACCGACGACACCGTTGCCACCGAAGGAGAAGCCGGCGCTGATGATCCCGCCAGCGAAGAGGCCGCCAAGGCTGCTGCCGCAGAAGCTGGCGAGGGATCCGGCGATCGCACTGACGGCCCTGAGGCCGCAGGAGCGCCAGGCGCTGCACCGACCGCCGATCCCTCCGCCGCTGCTGCAGAGCCAGGGTCCGAAGAGCCCTGGCCCGGCGCCTACTTGAAGGCCGATGATGGCATCTTCATCAAGCTCCCCTAGGCGTCAAGCTCCAGGGCACTGGTCGAAGGAGAGATTCTGGATGGAGAGGTGCTCGCCTCCGCTGGGCTGACGTTGGTCAACCTGCCAAGCAGCAGCAACGATGAGCCTGAGGAGGAGCGGCTGCTGCAGAAACTGCTGTCGCTCTACCGCGCCCGACAAGCCAAGCTGGCATCCCGAGAAGCACTTGTCATGAAGGCGGGAGTGGATATCGAGAAGCGCGCGGAGGAGCTCTGGGGTCTCAGGTAGGAAGCTCTCCGGTCCCTGGCGGAGTAGCGGGAGCAACTTCTCGAGGAGCGAAAAGCCTTCCTCCTCGAGAAGGCCGAAGTTGAAGAGAAGCAACGGCTTGTCGCTGAAAATCTATTTGCGCAGGAAGGAGAGTTGGCGCAGCGCAAGGTGAACCTTGACAGCCACGAGGAGGAGCTTGCCGCGCGCGAGCAAGCAATTGGCGGGGCTCTCAAGGAGGCGAGGGATGCTGCCGCAGCTGCCGAGGCCGCCAAGAAGGAGCTGGAGACGAAGGTGGCGCAGCTGGAAGCCGATCTCAAGGCGAGCGGCGAGGAGCTCGCCGCGCTCAAGCGTGAGCGCGAGAAGGACGCTGCCGCTCATGGTGAGCTACAGGGTCTTCTCGCTGAGAGGAGCAAGGAGCTCACTGCCGCCAAGGATTCCAATGCAGATCTCGAGTTGAAGCTGGCTACTTTGACTCAGACGCTGGACAGCGCCAGGGAGCGGGAGGTGGCCTTGTCGGAGAAGATCAAGGCCGACGAGGCGCTGCTGGCGAGTGCTGCTGCCGCCCAAGGTACTTTTAGGGAGATTGTGGAGCACTGGACCGAGGGTCTCGTGAATGTTGCCGCAGCCATCGACGAGGAGCTGGCGCAGCTGGGAATGGAGGATCTCGGGTACCCCTCCGATGAGCACCTCCAACCCAGCGCCAAGCTCAGCCTGTTCTTCAAAGGCGTGGCGACGGCACTCCAGCGACTCCGGGAGAAGATCCCAAAGCAGCTGGCCAATGAGTCGCGCAAGATCTGTGCGGGAGTTCTTCAGAAGGTGCTGGTGAAGGTGGCCTTCCGCAACCCAGGCCTCAACCTCACCAACGTCCTCAGGTCCTTGCCGCCGGATGCTGATCTGGAAGCACTCAAGGCCCTTGTCGCACCCATTGTGGACAAGGTGAGCGAGATCAAGAGGGTTGAGGGCGATCGCGTAGATTAGGCCGCTCGTTTTCTCTTTTTCTTGTCGCTGCTGGTCATGTTATAAGAACAATCTGTTAGAGCCGCGACAAGCTATCTTGTAATATACTTCTATTCTGGGTAAAGATTACTGTGTTATTTCCTTTACTTGATTCCTTCCTTTGTATGTTTTGCCCTACGCTTTTAGGGAACTTGTCGGCGCAGGCACCCTAGCCGCGAGCGCTGAGTGCGGGACATCAGCAGCCTGCTGGCGGCGCAGCTACCGACAAGAAACCTTGTCACAACTAGTCGCAGCTCACTTAAGTTGTTGAGCGGACTCGAAACAAAGTAAGGGCGCAACTAGCTACGAGTTGGTTCCTCCGCGCACAGGTTTTCCATACAAAGCACGGTCGTTCGAGGAAGATAACTTAAAAATTCAAAACTGATTGCTCAAACTTTGGCAACTTAGCTTTTCTGTCGTTTGCTTTCCGGTAAGGCGAAACTTCCTTGAACGATGCCTGGTCCACACCATTCCATCATCTTCTCCTTTCCCCCCGGCAAACTTGTGTGCGAGGGAACCTTCCTTTCCTTTTTGAGAAAAAGAAAGAAGAGAAAATAAAGATATGGAGCCTTACGGCTCGTTATTGCTTACCGGGGGTAGGTGCTGCACAAAGTGTCAGATAACACATGCGAAGACAGTAGAAAGGATGAAATTGACAAGATGTGTGGAGCACATGAGCTTTACTTATGCACGGGTTCTGCGCCCGGCTTTGTACAAAGGATTACATGCAACATCGGCAAGACTTGTACAAAAGGTGGTTGCCGGAACAGGTTCCGGCAACCGCGCCCTACGGGTAAAACTTACGAAGATGCTCAATGTTCCAGGAGTTGCTCACCGGAATGCCATCTTCGGTCTCAAGGCGGACAGCGCCAGGCCTAGTGACTCGTTTCACCCGGTAAGGGCCTTCCCACTTCGGCGTCAACTTGTTAGAATTCTTGGCGGACTGAACGTGCCGAAGAACAAGGTCACCTTCCTTGAGGCTTCTGGCATTAACTTTGCGGCTATGGTAGCGGCACAAAGCTTGCTGGTATCGAGCAGCTCGTACAGCAGCCTGAAGACGGTCCTCCTCAAGGAGCAGCGCGTCATCTTGTCGCAGCTGCTCTTGCTCAAGCTCATCATAAGCGAGCACTCGAGGTGACCCGTATACGAGTTCCGTGGGGAGAACTGCCTCTGCTCCATAGACTAGAGCGAAAGGTGTCTGGCCAGTGGCTCGATTTGGCGTTGTCCTGATCGACCAAAGAACCACCGGCAGCTCCTCAATCCAGTTCTTCCGCACTTGCGCAGCCTGTCGAAAGTTCTGGTCTTGAGCCCGCGCAGCACTTCAGCATTTGCCCTCTCCGCTTGACCGTTGCTTCTCGGATGAGCAACAGAAGCGAAGCAGACCTTGGCGCCAAGATCTTGGACGTACTGCATGAAGGTGCGGCTCGTGAATTGCGTGCCGTTGTCGGTGATGATCCTGTTAGGGATCCCGAAACGGCAAACAATCGACCTGAAGAACTTGACTGCTGACTGTGCTGTCACCTTCCTCACTGGTTCCACTTCCGGCCACTTTGTGAACTTGTCGATTGCAACGTACAAGTACTCAAAGCCCCCGACAGCTCGGGGAAAGGGGCCGAGGATGTCGAGCCCCCAGACCGAAAATGGCCAGGATAAAGGGATCGTCTGGAGAGCTTGAGCTGGCTGGTGTATCTGCTTGGAATGGAACTGGCACGCTTCACACTTGGTTACTTGTGCAGTTGCATCCTGGAGGGCTGTCGGCCAAAAGAAACCTTGCCGGAACGCTTTGCCGGCAAGTGCTCTTGCGCCAATGTGGTGACCACATATGCCTCCATGTATCTCTGCCAACAGCTTTTGTCCGTCTTCCCGGTGAATACACTTCAATTTCACACCGTTGAGTCTTCTTCTGTACAGTGTGTTGTCGACAAACTGGTACATACTTGACTGCCGGGCTACTCTTTCCGCTTCTTCTTGCTCTTCGGGAAGTTCTCCTGTCTGAAGGAAACGGACAATCTGCTGTGCCCATGCTGGAGCTTGCGGCTCGACAACAAGGACTAAAGGCACATCTGCTGCTGCGGGAACATCCGCTTCTACGGCAAGAACCTGCGGCTCAGCCGGAGCTTGATGTTCCCCGGCAAGCTTGCCGGAGCAAAACTTGTCGGGAGCGTCTGCTTCAACGGAACAAACCCTAGGGCTTGCCGGAGCAGACTGCTCCTCAGCACCTTGGTGTTGATTTTGAGGACCTTCTTGGCGGCGGCTTCGGGGAGCTCTGCCGGAAAATAGTCACCAGAAATCAACTTCCTCTTCTTGCTCTGTCCAGTTGATGGCGTTACAGATGGTTGAGTCAGCTTGAGCACAAAGATCCCTGGTTCCACAGGTAACTTAAGTGCGGCGCACTTTGACAGGCCATCGGCAATGTCGTTCTGAGCTCTTGGAACATGTTCCATCTGTAGGCCGTCAAAGTGCTCTTCTAGCTTTCTCACTTCATCAACGTAAGCTTCCATCAACGGACTCTGATAATTCTTGTTCACTTGGCGGACGACAAGCTGTGAGTCACCCCTGACAATGAGCTTCTTGATCCCAAGGTCTGCTGCGATCCTGAGACCGGCAAGCAAACCTTCATACTCTGCAGTATTGTTCGTTGCTTGCTCCTTGGGAAAGTGCATCTGGACTACGTACTTGAGGTGCTCTCCGGTGGGTGCAACAAGTAGCACGCCCGCACCGGCGCCTTGCAGCGAGAAGGCACCATCAAAGTACATCAGCCACTCTTTGCTTGCTTCCTTGACGGGGATGCTTGTTTCTGGGATTTCTTCATCTTGTGTTGGCGTCCACTCTGCTATGAACTCTGCCAATGCTCTGCTTTGGATAGTTGAAGTGCTCTCAAACTTGAGGCCAAAGCTTGACAGTTCCAGTGCCCACTCGACAATCCTGCCTGTTGCTTCTGGATTTTGCAGTATCCTCTTCAGCGGAAAACGAGTGACGACTGTGATCTCATGTGCTTGGAAGTAATGGCGCAGCTTTCTCGAGGCCATGAGAAGGCCGAAAAGCAATTTCTGCACACCAGAGTACCTTGATCTAGCCCCCTGCAGAAGGGAACTGACAAAGTAAACTGGGCGCTGCACCATTCTTTTCTGCATCTTCTCACGCTCCTGCGCAGATCCATCTTTGTCGGGACCAGAGCTTGCCGGTGAAGTCCCTTGCTTGTCGCTGGATGCATCTGCCGTGGTTGCTGGCTCATCATCCGCCTCCCTCTCCGCTACTAACGCAGCACTAACCACTTGATTGGTTGCCGCTATATATAGCAGCAACTTCTCTTGTGGCTTAGGTGCGACAAGTGTTGGAGTGGAGGACAGGTATCTCTTTAAGTCCTGCAGCGCAGCCTCCGCCTCCGGAGTCCATTTCATTGGACCTGCCTTTTTCAATATTTTGAAAAACGGCAGGGCGCGCTCAGCAGACCTAGAGATAAACCTGCTGAGAGCAGCTATGCAACCGGCAAGTCTTCATACATCCTTGACGCACTTTGGTGCTTCAATCTGCTCAATGGCCCTGATCTTGTCGGGATTGGCTTCAATTCCCCGCTGAGACACGAAGAACCCGAGAAGCTTGCCGGAAGGGACTCCAAACACACACTTCTCGGGGTTAAGCTTGAGGTTGATCTTGCGCAGATTTGCAAAGGTTTCGTCTAAATCTTGAATCAGAGTTGCCTTGTCCTTGCTCTTGACCACTATGTCATCCATGTAGGCTTCCATATTTCCATGCATTTGCGGCTCAAAAGCGTCATGGACTACCCTTGCAAATGTTGAACCAGCATTCTTTAAACTGAAGGGCATCCGTACGAAACAGTATGTGCCACATGGGGTGATGAATGCGGTCTTCTCCTCATCCTCTTCTGCCATGAAGATCTGATGGTATCCTGAGTATGCATCAAGAAATGAAAGCAAGTCACATCCGGCCGTGGAGTCAACAATCTGGTCGATGCGCGGCAAGGGAAATGGGTCTTTGGGACAAGCTTTATTGACATCGGTAAAGTCGATACAAAGCCTCCATTTCCCGTTTGCCTTACGCACGACTACAGGATTGGCCAACCACGTAGGATGGAGCACTCCTCTGACAAGGCCTGCTGCTTCCAATTTCTTGATTTCTTCTGCAATGAATTCTTGGCGCTCCACTGCCTGTTTCCTGACTTTCTGCTTGACGGGCCGCGCATGAGGACAGACGGCAAGATGGTGCTCGATTACTTTCCTGGGAACACCGGGGATGTCAGACGGTTGCCACGCAAATACGTCGACATTCGCCCGCAGGAAAGCAAAGAGCGCGCTTTCCTATTTAGGGTCGAGAGTGGCACTGATGGTGAAGGTACCACTAGTGCCATCCTCCTTGGCGGACACCTTCTTGGTCTCTGGTGGAGCTGCCATTGTCTTCTTACACTTGCCGGTGGAGCTCGATGGTGCGTCCTCGACGGTAGCGCAGCACTCCGAAGAGGTGCGCTTGCCGGAGTGGGCATCAGAACTCTTGCCGGACTTGGTCTTCTTCTTCGCCCCGGGAGCTTCAGCGGCAAGTGACTTGCGATCTTCTGCTGCTGCTGCTTCCTGGTAGATCTTGTCGGCGCAGATAAGAGCATCCTTCTTGTCGCCAGGGACAGAGATGACACTTATCGGGCCTGGCATCTTCAGTATGTTGTATGCATAGTGAGAGGCTGCCATGAATTTGGCGAGCGCTGGATGGCCGAGTATTCCATTGTAAGGTAATGGAAAATCAGCAACGTCAAAAGTGACCCTCTCAGTCCTGAAGTTCAACTCGCTGCCAAATGTCACCGGCAACGTGATCTTTCCCTTCGGCTTGCTCCTTCCCGGATTGATTCCTTGGAATGTGCCGGTCTCTTCGAGCTCGCTATCAGGGATCTGGAGTTTCTGGAGTACCGCGGAGGAGATCAGGTTCAAGCCGGCCCCGCCGTCAACTAGCATCTTAGTGACCTTGAGGTTGCGGATAGTTGGTGAAACCAACATCGGCAAGCACCCGACCGCAGTTATGCGATCAGGGTGGTCCTCAATATCAAAGATGATAGGCGTGCTGGACCATTTCAGAGGCTTGCGTGACTTGATGGGTGGTTCTGCCGCATTGACTTCCCGCACCCACTGCTTGAGCTGGCGGTGTGAAGTATGCAGACAAGCACCGCCGTCAATGCACAGGACCTCTGTGGCTTTCTGGAACTCCTGCTCATCGGTCTCGTCATCATCCATATCTTCATCGTCGTTGTCATCTTCATCCTTGTCGCGGCCGCGGGGAGGTCTGTCTCCTTGCCGCTGCTTGGCCTTGCCGCGGCGTCCTCCTCGGCCGGGACATTTCTTGCTGGCTCCTCCAGCACCTTCCTGGGCTTTCTCCTTGTCGCGTCGCTCGTATTCAGCCTTTTGCTGCTCGACAAGCTGCTCGACCTTCTTGCAGCTCTGGAGGTCATGGCCCTTGGTGCGGTGGATCTTGCAGTACTGCTTGTTGGTGCCGTCCTGCTTGTCGGCGACCGCCACAGCCTGGTGGTTGGTGCCCGCGGCAATCTCCTTGCCGGAGCTACCAGCTTTGGCTTTCTTGCCGGACTGCTCAACGACTAGCACTTCTTTGCCTTTCTTCTTCCTGTTGTTCCGCCGCCGGTTTTTCCTTGCCGGGGCAGTCTCCTCACTATCAGATCCTCCTGCTCCTGTATTCTCTCCGGGGAGTTTCCTCCCTTCCTCAGCACGTGCACACTTGTCGGCCAGGGCATATAGCTCACTGACGTCTCTGATCTTGCACATCGCCATCTCCTCCCGCATCCTGCGGTTTCGCACGTTCTGATGGAACGCGCTGATTACCGCGGCAGGGTGGACATCTGGGATGTTGTGCTGTACACGGCTGAATCTCTGAATGTACTTGCGCAGGGGTTCTCCTTCCTTCTGGGCGAGCAGATGAAGATCGCTCTCTTGGCCATGAGGCTTGTGGCCGCCTGTAAAGGCGCCGACAAACTGATGGCATAGGTCTGCCCAGGAGGATATGGAGTTGTCCGGCAAGTGCATGAGCCAGGATCTGACATTGGGCTTGAGCACCAGCGGGAAGTAGTTGGCAAGGATCTTGTCGTCCCGTCCCCCGGCAGCTTGCACCGCGATGGTGTAGATGCTGAGGAACTCCGACGGATGCGACTTGCCGTCGTACTTCTCTGGCACGTCTGGCTTGAAATTCTTCGTGCTGGGCCACTGGACTTGCCGCAGCTCACGAGTGAACGCAGGGCAACCTACCGCGTACGGCAAGTCGCCTGGTTCCCCTGGCGCATGCATGTCGACAGAGGGCCCAGCGCGCTGGTCCGATTGACGCCGCGCTTCTCTTCGGCGCTCGATGCGAGTACGAGCGTCTTCTTGCTGTCGTTCGTGAAGAACTTGGCGCTGATCGCGACGAGCTCGTGGATCCGATGATGCGGTGGAGTCGCTGTCGAGGTGGATCCGGCGAGTCGGCGATCTTGGCCTTCGGGGTGGAGAGTGCATGGTGGTTGCACCCCCACCGGTTTCGTCGCCATCGGCTCGTGCCTGGCAGTCCTGCCGCGGCAGCGATGTACTCGGCTGCCGCGGAGTGTCGCCGTTGGCGAAGCCGATGAGACTCTGAATGGTGGCCCTCCATCCGTCGATCTTGTCTTCCGTTGGAGGGTAATCCAGGAGCAGTTGAGCTCGCGCCAAAGCTTCTGCTGGAGTGGTGGGTGGCAGTGGCGAACGGTGCGAGGAGCGGGATATGCTCGGACTTCTAACTATGTTAGAAGGAGCAGTATCCCGTCCAGGCGACCGTGCCTCGCTCGTGCCAGCATGTTGGCGTGCATGCTGGTCTTGAGCACCCCGAGATCCACCAGCTTGATCTTGGCCCAACAAACGTATGGTACTGCGAGTACCATGACGCTGTCGGTCCTGCGCCTCCTGAGATGGGCGCGGAACATGTACGGACGCCGAGGTCTGCGCAGCCTTGTCCTTGGACCTGGGAGCGTCGTGAGCTCCCTCGTCGATGTCCGTTCTTCCGCCGGCGTCTACCCCACCACTCGTTTGCTCCGGTGGTGGTGGGATCGACGTGGACGGAACAGCTGCCGCCGAAGTCTTCTTCTTCGGTGGCATGTCGATGAAGAAGATGAAGATCTAGCTCGTGTGCACGCCGGATCAGGTTCACACAATCTCGACGCGCCCCTACCTGGCACGCCAAAGATGTCGGGGAAGCTGATCCACGAACACCTATGGGGACCGGCGGACCGGGCCCCTTTCGGTTCGGCGGGGGGCGGAGATCGCATGAAGAGCGGATCGAGGCGAAGCACACGAGCAGTTTACCCAGCTTCGGAGCTCTCCGGAGAGATAATACTCCTACTGCTGCTTGTCTGATTGTATTGAGTTCTTGCTCGGGAGCGCTGAGTGCTACAGTACACTCGAGCTGCTAACGAGACCGAGCGTGAGTGTGTTTCTGGTTCCGAACCCCCTCTACGTTGCGCATGGGCCTCCTTTTATATGCTCAAGGGGTCACCGACAGGTGGCAAAGTAGTCAAGGGTAAAAATGGAAAAAGAGGGGTGGTTGGTACAGCTACCTGTACAGTGTATCCTACCTAACCCTGACGGCAGGGGACAAAGGCATTAAATGCCCGTCTGCATTGCCCAAGCAGTGTAAAAAGGGACCGTCAGGGGCGCCACCGCTTGCCACGATGGCAATCTTGTCAGCGTTGCATGCCACCGCGCATCGCTGGCTGCACAGCCTCTCGCCACGCGCGCCTGGAAAGGCCCCAGGGCGACACGTTGGTGGATGTGCTGGAGCGTGGGTACAGAGTGGTCGCTTGCCGCGGCAAGCGCCTTGCCGCGGTCATTGTCTTGGCGCGCCCGGAAGCTTGTCGCTCACCGGGCCTTGCCGGGACGCGTGGCGCGTTGCGGCAAGTTCCTTGCGATGCCTTGGTTGGCCTTTCCGGCAAGCTCCTCTTGCTGGGGCTTTGTCTCCTTGGCTTGAATACTTTGTTCTTGAATGGCTCCAAAGGAACCACGGAGGACCTTGGCGGTCACCCGGCAAGCCTTGCCGCGGGGTGCTGCAACTGCCCGTGCACAAGTTCGGGATACTAGGGTACCCCTACTCTAGTACACCGACAATATCATTGGGATCAAGAGGGGTATTTTTAGTAGCAAACATCTTCATAAGTTCATCCATCTTTCCACTCAAAACATTGATTTCTTCTATAGCATGCACTTTTTTACTAGAAGATCTTTCAGTGTGCCATTGAGAATAATTAGCCATAATATTATCAAGAAGTTTTGTAGCATCTCCTAATGTGATTTCCATAAACGTGCCTCCCGCGGCCGAATCTAAGAGATTTCTAGAAGCAAAGTTCAAACCGACATAAAATTTTTGTATGATCATCCATAAATTAAAACCATGAGTATGACAATTGCAAAGCATCAATTTCATTCTTTCCCAAGATTGGGCAACATGCTCATGATCAAGTTGTTTAAAATTCATAATATCGTTCCTAAGAGTGATGATCTTAGTGGGAGGAAAATATTTAGAGATAAAAGCATCTTTGCACTTGTTCCAAGAATCAATACTATTTTTAGGAAAAGACGAAAACCAAACTTTAGCACGATCTCTAAGTGAAAACGGGAATAACTTCAATTTGAATATTGTTATCCGTATCTTTCTTGTTTTGCATATCACACAAATCAACAAAATTGTTTACATGAGTAGCGACATCTTCACTAGGAAGGCCGGCGAATTGATCTTTCATAACAAGATTCAACAAAGCAGTATTGATTTCACAAGACTCAACATCATTAAGAGGAGCAATCGGAGTACTAAGGAAATCATTATTATTGGTATTCGAGAAGTCACACAATTTGGTATTATCTTGCGCTATGGCAACAAGTAATCCAACACACAAGCAAACAGAAAAAGGGCAAGCAAAAAGAGAGGAGGAGATTGGGAAAGAGAGGGCGAATAAAATGGCAAGGGTGAAGTGGGGGAGAAGAAAACGGGAGGCAAATGGCGAATAATGTAAATGCGAGGGAGATGGGTTTGTGATGGGTACTTGGTATGTCTTGACTTGAGGGAAGACCTCACCGGCAACGGCGCCAGAAATCCTTCTTGCTACGTCTTGAGCTTGCGTTGGTTTTCCTCGAAGAGGAGAGGGTGATGCAGCAATAGTAGCATAAGTATTTCCCTATGTTTTTGAGAAACAAGGTATCAATCCAGTAGGAGGCTCCTCAAAAGTCCCACGCACCTACACAAACAAACTGAGAACTCGCAACCAACGCAATAAAGGGGTTGTGATTCCCTTCACAGCCACTTGTGAAAGTGAGATCTAATAAAGATAGTAAGATAAGATTGATATATTTTTGGTATTTTATAATATAGATGCAAAAAGTAAGGATGCAAATAGAAGTAGATTAAAAGCAAATATGATAAGAGATAGACCCGGGGGCCATAGGTTTCACTAGAGGCTTCTCTCAAGATAGCATAAGTATTACGGTGGGTGAACAAATTACTGTCGAGCAATTGATAGAAAAGCGCATAGTTATGAGATTATCTAGGCATGATCATGTATATAGGCATCACGTCCATAACAAGTAGACCGACTCCTGCCTGCATCTAGTACTATTACTCCACACATCGACCGCTATCTAGCTTGCATCTAGAGTATTAAGTTCATAAGAACAGAGTAACACATTAAGCAAGATGACATGATGTAGAGGGATAAACTCAAGCAATATGATATAAGCCCCATCTTGTTATCCTCGATGGCAACAATACAATACGTGCCTTGCAACCCTTTCTGTCACTGGGTAAGGACACCGCAAGATTGAACCCAAAGCTAAGCACTTCTCCCATGGCAAGAAAGATCAATGTAGTAGGCCAAACCAAACTGATAATTCGAAGAGACTTGCAAAGATAACTCAATCATACATAAAAGAATTCAGAGAAGATTCAAATATTATTCATAGATAAACTTGATCATAAACCCACAATTCATCGGAGCTCGACAAACACACCGCAAAAAGAGTTTACAGCGAATAGATCTCCACAAGAGAGGGGGAGAACATTGTATTGAGATCCAAAAAGAGAGAAGAAGCCATCTAGCTAATAACTATGGACCCGTAGGTCTGTGGTAAACTACTCACAACTCATCGGAGGGGCAAGGATGTTGATGTAGAAGCCCTCCGTGGTCAATTCCCCCTCCGGCAGAGTGCCGACGAAGGCTCCAAGATGGGATCTCGCGGATACAGAAGGTTACGGTGGTGGAAATTGTGTTTCGTGGTGCCCCTGGATGTTTTCGGGGTACGTAGGTATATATAGGAGGAAGAAGTATGTCGGTGGCCACCCGAGGGGCCCACGAGACAGGAGGGGCACCCTACAGGGGGGGGGGGGCGGCCTCCTATCTCCTGGCTGCCTCGGCTGCTTCTTGACTTGCACTCCAAGTCCTCTGGATCACGTTCGTTCCAAAAATCACGCTCCCGAAGGTTTCATTCCGTTTGGACTCCGTTTGATATTCCTTTTCTTCGAAATACTGAAATAGGCAAAAAAAACAGCAATATGGGCTGGGCCTCCGGTTAGTAGGTTAGTCCCAAAAATGATATAAATGTGTAAAATAAAGCCCATAAACATCCAAAAGGGGTAATATAATAGCATGGAACAATCAAAAATTATAGATACGTTGGAGACGTATCAGACCTCTCTTTAGTTTATGCACCCCTGACATAATACTTTGCCATGTGAATGGGGCTCTCTTTGTCAGAGTTGCATTAAAAATATCACAATTTGGATAATATTTGGCTTTGAGAACACGGTCACTAAGGGAATCTGAATTATCAATTAATCGCCAAGCCTGTTTCGCAAGCAGGGTTAGGTTAAAACAATGAATATCTCGAAATCCCATTCCACCTTTTTCTTTGGCACACACAACTTCCACCACGCAAACCCTGGAATTCTCCTATGATTGTCACCGTCACCCCACCAATAATGCGACATCACGTCTATAATTCCTTCACAAACATGTTTTGGAATTTTGAAAACCGACATTGCATAAGATGGTATAGCCTATACAATTAATTTTAGTAGCACTTCCTTTCCTCCTGTTGAAAGTTGACTTTCCTTCCATCCCATAATTCTTCTCATAATTGGATCCATCAAAAACTAGAAACAATCTGTCATATCTAAACCTACAGTGGATGATAAGCCTAGATAAGTATCCGATAGTGCCTCGGTCATTATATTTAAATTGTTATTTTTTGTTAGTGGTTATAAGCTTGTTGTTGAAGCCTCTCCGCCCAAAGCCATGTCCTTTTTAACTCAATTATTAAATTATAAAATCACTATAAATCCGATATCATATTCATAGCCTCCTATCATGAACATGTTGTTTGCCGTCAGATTAGTTGCACGGATCTTAAAGCGGTAGAGAGAGACATGTCAGACTCTTTCGGTGACACCTGGCTCAGTGCGAATGCGAGCGCCTTATCCATAGTCTTTCCTCCCATTTGTGCACTCTCCATTCCCCCACCTTCTTTAATTCCACCTGCCTTCGCGGGGAGCTCCAGCCGGAGGCGGATGCGGCGACACATCCCCTTGGTGGTGAGCGCGGCTAGGTTGCTCGTGCAGGCACGTGATATGTCTCCAACATGTCTATACTTTATGAAGTGTTCATGCTATATTTACCACAATTATATATGGTTTTAGTGCACTTTTATGTTATCTTATGGACTAACTTATAATCGAGTGCTCATTGTCAGTTAATGTTTTCTAAATCTTTTTTTTACAGAAAAACAATATCTAGGAAGGTCAAAACACCCCAACAATTTAATATGATTTTTTATGAAACATATATGATTTTTGGACAAAGGAATTGGCGCAAAATAGTGCCCGAGGACCCCACAAGGGCGGGTGGCGCGGCCACACCCCTGGTCGCGCCATGGGCCCTTTTGTTCGGCCCTTAAGTCAGTCGGTGCCCTTCTTTCGCCGCAAGAAAGCTAATTTCTAGAGAAAATCCCCTCAAAATTTTAGCCTAATAGAAGTTACGGATCTCCAGCTATAAAAGAAGCACTGAAAGGCTAGAAAACAGTCAATACACAAAGAAGAAAACACAGGGAGAGGTCCAATCTCAGAGGGGCTCTTGCCCCTCCGGGCACCATGGAGGCCAAGGACCAGAGGGGAGAACCTCTCCCCATCTAGGGGGGAGGCCAAGGACTAGAAGGGAGAACCTCTCCCTATCTATGGGGGGCATGGAGGAGCAAGCCGGAGGGGAGCCTCTCTCCCCTTCTCTCCTAGTGACGTCGAAGTGCCATTTGGGGAACCATCATCGTGGTGATCGTCTTCATCAACATCGTCGTTTTCATCACCTTACTCATCTCTTTTCAGCGGTCCACTCTCCCGCAACCCATTGTAATCCCCTACCTTGAACATGGTATTTGGTCCTATGAATTATCATCCAATGATTTTTGTCATCTCTATTTTGTTTGAGTAGATTTTTGTTGTCCTATGGGTTAATTGTTGAATTGCTATGATTGGTTTAAATTGCTTGTGGTTATGTTATTGTCCTTTGGTGCCCATCATATGAGCATGTGCGTGGATCACACCATATGTTTAGTTGTAAGTTGATAGGACCACTATTCAAGAAATCTTCCGATTCAGCGATTTATCCTCTGATTTATCGCTACTCATGGGGTGACCAATAAGATTATGCCTTATCTTCACCGTTTATCTTTTGGGCCGATTTATCACTCTAACAAGTGATTTATCAGGAATCTACCGATAAATTGGGCCTATTCCTCACATTATGTTTGCAAAAATTATGTTTATTTGTGTTTTGTTGACCTTATTTTGCCATATGTACTATTTTCCTATTTTGTTTGTCATCATACGCGTATTCAAAGCCTAGGAATCAAGCTAACACTTTTGTCTAATATTATTCTGGTGTTGAATATAGCATATTTTGGTGTTGGGAACCTGGGATATGCAAAAAATGGCCGATTAATAGATGACGGATAAAATTGATTAATCGGCCGATTTCTGATTAATCTGTAATCCCCAACTGGCCGAAACGCTAACGATAAGCGATATCCTCAACATTGGATAGGACTATGCATTGGGGGCCGAGAGCAACATAAACTTCTTCCTACCATAGAAATTGATACATCCGGGATTGAAGGAGGGTCAATTTACCTTAATGCTATGGTTGAGTTTTACCTTAATGAATAATGTTAGTAGTTGCAGATGTTTGATAATAGTTCCAATCATAAGTGCATAGAATTCCAAGTAAGGGAGGACATGCTAGCAGAGGCCTCTGCCACATGAAAACTTGCCATTGGTCTAGTATCTTAGCTAATTGCTTAGAGAGAATTCCGCACACCATAACACCATTATTCCACACTTGCTATTTGTATTATATTGTAATATATTCTATCTTTATTTAGGCAACACCTACTTTTATGTTTATGTTCTTCGTTATCTTGCAAACCTATCCTTTATACCCACTTTGAAGTTTTATTTCTCGTTTCTAGATAAAAAGCAAACCTTGGTGTATGTGAGGTTGTATCATTAGTAGATAGGACTTGACAGAATATTGATCTTAACTTTAGCTCCTCGTGGTTTTGACACTCCATACTTACCACTTACATCTTTGGAAAGTGCTACGATGATTCCTTGCACTTGGGGATTATCAAGCTCTTTTCTAGCGCCGTTGCCGGGGAGCAATAGAGTAGGGTGAATATTTCCTTGTATGTTTGTTTGCTTTTATCGCTAATGTGATTTTGTTTTCTTGTTCTTGTTTTCTTCCTTTAATTGTGGGTTGAAAACAAAAAAAAATGCAAAATACAAAAAAATCACTTGCCTCTTATGTCTTAACTTAATTGAAAGTGTTGTCTGGGAGACAACCCAAAACTTTTAGAGGGTCTTTTTCTTATTTTGTGTGCCTTTAAACTTTTCAAAAACAAAAATAAATAAATTGGGGAACCTAAAACTTCTTCAAAAAGAGAAGTGATTGGAATTTTATGCATTGAAGAAGTGAGGGTCAACCTTGAACACTTGTGTTCATGCTCATGGAAACAATGTAAAATATTCATGGAAGTTTCTCATAAAAATAATTATCCCCTTGTATATACCACTTTATCATAAGAATAATGTGCCAAGATTTGCCTTTAGGACCTTGTAATTGCATGTTTGTTAGGTTCTGTACAGAAACATAAAATTTTAACTCAACTATTAGAATTATTTTTCTGTGCTTGAACGTGATCAATTCTCGAATTTTTTACCCAGTACTGAAATACAAATTCTCTATTACTTCCTAATTTTTTAGATTTTTTTCTAGATACAGAAGTATGCATCTTTATTAGATTACTATAGATTATTTTGGTTTTGACAAATTGTTGTTATAGTTTTGTTATCTACTTGTGATGGAGTTTTTATGGCTTCTATTGAGTGATATAAATAATGGAAATGATAGTATATATTCGAAAGTAATTATGCAACTTGTCTTTTTTTTTGGCGAAATAGTATGCAATTTGTCTTGACGATACATGATTGGGTGATCTATTTTTTATATAACCTATCTCACTAGAAAGGACTTTAAGCCCACGTGGTGTACAAATAAAACATCTTTATTCCCATGGAAAATTTGTAGAATTGTTTCATGTAGTATCATCGAACTTTTATATGAATTTGGTTTTGGCATGGCATTTTTCTGTAAAGTGATACAATTGCGATGGAAACTCAAATTATAGGGCCATGTCAACTCAAATTTATACCACCATATCTCTAAGTCCTAGGTTTTTCGTTCACATGGCAAAAAACTTAAATTGGTGCCATGGGGTAGCTCCACAATTTTAGTGATGAAAACTATTTTGTAGGACAAAGTGTATACACACTCCCTTTTTTTATGGGCCAATAGTATGAATCTTTTTTGAAAGAATGGGATGGCATTTTTTGTATGATTGTTTTGAATTATTCACATGGAAACTTGTTTTCTCATGGAAATTCTGTAGATAATCACCACAAATCATATAACTGCTTGACTCATTTTTTTGCCATGTGCAATTTTATTATAGATACCATGTCATTTTAGTAATCAGACCATGACAATTTTACTATTGAGAACATGGCAGTTTTATTTTAGGTACCACGACATTTCTATTAGTTAGATGATGGCAATTTTTTTAATGGAACATGGCAATTTCAATTCATATACCATGGCAATATTATATTTTACATCATGACAATGTTTTTTGAAATTTTGTTTTTTTACTTGTCAAGTGTATACATCTTCTTTTCGGTGGTGGTTGGGGGGAGGGGGCAAATAGTATGTCTTTTTTAAATGTTTTCACAC
Source organism: Triticum aestivum (assembly GCF_018294505.1). Lineage (NCBI taxonomy): Eukaryota > Viridiplantae > Streptophyta > Magnoliopsida > Poales > Poaceae > Triticum > Triticum aestivum. The sequence continues at coordinate 411,180,714 of NC_057801.1, forward strand.
GACAATTTTTGCATAAAATGTTCTAAATTCTCCCATGGAAATTTGATTCTCATGGAAATTATGTAGATAATCCTCATAACATCACAAATTGTTTTTTAGACTCATGCTAGTAGTTTGAAGTGCCATGTGCAACTTTAATATAGGCGGCATGGCAAATTCACTAATTAGACCATGAAATTGTTACTATTTTCATAACTTGTAATTTTATATTACGTACCATGGTAATTGTTTTAGTTAGAGGATAGCATTTTCTAAAATTAGACCATGAAAATTCAAAGTTATATACTGTTGTGGTGGAATCACGACTGATAGAGGCGAGGGTGTCCCGATGTTTCGATGAGATAGCTATCGTTTTCTATGGGAGTCGACCTTGACGATCCGACGACGAACGTGCAGGACGTCGCGCCTTAGCAATCGCTAAACCAACTTCTGAGGGGTTATTGACAACGCCGGAGCACGATCAACCTGACCACGAGGGTCTATTTCCTGAGAGCAAACGAAAAACAAGCAAGAAACTGAGATTGCAATCTGGATATTGCGAATATAAAAGGAAAGCTTTATTGATGAAAGTGAGGTTCTGTGACAGTCTTGGTCTGGTCGTTGAACACAAACAAAGTACCAGAAGTTGCAGCTATGGCAAACTTTTAATCTAAACAAGACCCAAAGTCTAAACGATGCCCTAAGGGCTGTATATATGGAGGAAGAGGGGGGGATTCGTGGCCCTTGGAGGAGGGGTCCGAAACCAACCATAACTCTTGTTTCCCCACACATACGGACTCTAAAAACAACCTATACTCAAGTATTTCGAAATTACATGGGCCTAGCCCAATAATAAGGTTATGCAGCACCTAGAATAGCCTTTGGATGAAATTTATGAAGTGGCATCTTGTATATTTCATCCAAGGCTTCATGCACTCATTATGGTGGCTTCAAAGTCCTGAAATCATCACTTGTAACTTCGTTCTTGTTCCCCTTGTGCATGCCATCATTTCCATGCTTGAACTTGCTCCAAGGTTCATCTTTCTTGTCCAAGCTAGGCCCTTCATTTGTAAGCAAAACAAATGTATCGAATTTAGGTAGCATCATATTCTCATGAACATTAGAATCGTTACCTAGAAACAGAAGTACCTGGTAATTCAATTGGCATGCGCGAGCTCTAGTAATTGGTCCAGTATGTATAGCAACAGGGGATGTGGGTGTAACAATGGTATTGATGTCCTCATCATGCTCTCCTTCTTTATATGAAGTTGTCGTTGACGGAAGCTCATTTTCCTCACGTAGATAAGGCTTCAAATCTTCAATGTTAAAAGTGGGACTAACCCAAAATCTGCAGGCAGCTCAAGTTTATATGCATTGTCATTTATTTTCTCTAACACCTTAAAAGGACCATCAGCACGTCGCATTAGCTTTGATTCGTGCAAATTGGAAAATCTATCTTTACGCAAATGTAACCAAACAAGATCTCCAGGTGCAAACACAACATGTTTTCAACCTTTATCTCCAACAAGTTTATATTTAGCATTCATACGCTCAATTTTTTCCTTAGTTAACTCATGCATTTTTAAGATCAATTCAGCATGTTCTTTAGCATCAAAATTAACCTTCTCCAAAGATGGAAGAGTCAACAAATCAATAGGTGCACGAGGTAGGAGACCATACACAATTTCAAAAGGGCACATCTTAGTAGTAGAATGCAGCGAACGATTATAAGCAAATTCAATATGGGGCAAGCATTCTTCCCATATTTTTCTTGTTATTCTTCAAAACAACCCTAAGCATAGTAAACAATGGTCTATTGGGTACTTCAGTTTGTCCATCAGTTTGGGGGTGACATGTAGTACTAAAAAGCAGTTTAGTCCCCAACTTAGACTATAAACATCTCCAAAAGTGGCTAAGAAATTTAGTATCATGATCTGAAACAATAGTATTTGGCACACCATGCAAGCGAATAATTTCATGAAGGAACAAATCAGCAACATTAGCAACAACATCGCTTTTCTCACATGGTATAAAGTGTGCCATTTTCGAGAATCTATATGCTATCCCTCCCCTTCTTTGTTCCAGGTAAACCCAAAACAAAGTCCATAGATATATGCTCCCATGGAACACAAGGTACAGGAAAAGGCATATATAAACCATGAGGATTGAGTCTTGACTGAGCTTTTTGACATGTAGTGAAGTGAGCAACAGAGCGCTCAACATACCATCTCATCTTTGGCCAAAAGAAATGTGTAGCAAGTACATCCTCCGTCTTCTTCACGCCAGTGTCTCAATAATCCTCCTCCATGTGCCTCCCAACAACAAAAGATGAACAGAGCTAGCTGGAATGCATAGCTTGTTAGCACGAAACACAAATCCATCATTAACAACGAACTTGTTCCATATTCTTTGATAACCCACAAATATAGGGGATCGCAACAGTTTTTGAGGGTAGAGTATTCAACCCAAATTTATTGATTCGACACAAGGGGAGCCAAAGAATATTCTCAAGTATTAGCAGCTGAGTTGTCAATTCAACCACACCTGAAAGACTTAATATCTGCAGCAAAGTATTTAGTAGCAAAGTAATATGGAAGTAACGGTAATGGTGGCAAAGGTAACAATGGCAGTTTAGTAGCAATCGTAACAGTGGCAACGGAGAAGTAACTTAGCAAAGATCAATATGTGAAAAGCTCGTAGGCAATGGATCAATGATGGATAATTATGTCGGATGGCATTCATCATGCAGCAGTTATAACATAGGATGACATAGAACTAGCTCCAATTCATCAATACACTATAGGCATGTATTCCGAATATAGTCATACATGCTTATGGAAAAGAGCTTGCATGACATCTTTTGTCCTACCCTCCCGTGGCAGCGGGGTCCTATTGGAAACTAAGGGATATTAAGGCCTCCTTTTAATAGAGTACCGGACCAAAGCATTAGCACTTAGTGAATACATGAGCTCCTCAAACTACGATCATCACCGGGAAGTGTCCCGACTTTTGTCACTCTGGGGTTTGTCGGATCATAACACGTAGTCGGTGACTATAACTTGCAAGATAGGATCAAGAACACTCATATATTCATGAAAACATAATAGGTTCAGATCTGAAATCATGGCACTCGGGTCCTAGTGACAAGCATTAAGCATGGCAAAGTCATAGCAACATCAATCTTAGAACATAATGGATACTAGGGATCAAACCCTAACAAAACTAACTCGATTACATGGTAAATCTCATCGAACCCATCACCGTCCAGCAAGCCTACTATGGGATTCCTCATGCACGGCGGTGAGCATCATGAAATTGGTGATGGAGGATGGTTGATGATGATGATGGCGACAGATTACCCTCTCCAGAGCCCCAAACGGACTCTAGATCTGCCCTCCCGAGGAAGAACAGGGCTTGGTGGCATCTCCGTATCGTGAAATGCGATGAATCCTTCTCTCTGATTTTTTTCTCCCCGAACGTGAATATATGGAGTTGGAGTTGAGGTCGGTGGAGCTCCAGGGGGGCCACGAGGTAGGGGGCGCACCCTAGGGGGGGCGCCCCCAATCTTGTGGCCAGGGTGTGGGCCTCCTTCTGTTGATTCTTTTGCCAGTATTTTTTATTAATTCCAAAACGTGACTCCGTGAAGTTTCAGGTCATTCCGAGAACTTTTTTTTTCTGCACAAAAATAACACCATGGCAATTCTGCTAAAAATAGCGTCAGCCTGGGTTAGTTCTAGTCAAATCATGCAAGTTAGAGTCCAAAACAAGGTCAAAAGGGTTTTGAAAAGTAGATATGTTGGAGACATATCAACTACCCCAAGCTTAAACCTTTGCTTGTCCTCAAGCAATCCAGTTGACAAACTGAAAGTGATAAAGAAAAACTTTTACAACTCTGTTTGATCTTGTTGTTGCAAATATTTAAAGCCATCATTCAAGTTTTCAGCAAAGATCATGAACTAACCATATTCACAATAACATTTAGGTCTCATGTTTACTCATATCAATGGCATAATCAACTAGTGAGTAATAATAATAAATCTCGGATGACAACACTTTCTCAAAACAATCATGATATGATATAACAAGATGGTATCTCGCTAGCCCTTTCTAAAACCGCAAAACATAAATGCAGAGCACCCCTGAAGATCAAGGACTGACTAGACATTGTAATTCATGGCAAAAGAGATCCAATCACAGTCATACTCAATATCAATCAATAATAATGCATACAAATGAAAGTGGTGCTCTCCAACTGGTGCTTTTTATAAGAGGATGATGACTCAGCATAAAAGTAAATAGATAGGCCCTTCGCAGAGGGAAGCAGGGATTTGCAGAGGTGCCAGAGCTCAAGTGTTGAAACAGAGATAAATAATATTTTGATCAGTATACTTTCATTGTAAACATAACAACCAAGAGATCTCGATATCTTCCATGCTACATAAATTATAGGCAGTTCCCAAACAGAGTGGTAAAGTTTATACTCCCCCACCACCAACATGCACATTCCACGACTGGTCCGAAACAAAGGGTACCGTCCAACTAACAAAAATCCTGGGTGAGTTCTGTTTGCAATTATTTTGATTTGATTTGAGCATGGGACTGGGCATCCCGGTTACCGACCATTTTCTCGTGAATGATGAGCGGAGTCCACTCATCGTGAGAATAACCCACCTAGCATGAAAGATATAGACAACCCTAGTTGATACATGAGCTATTCGAGCATACAAAATAGAATTTCATTTGAAGGTTTAGAGTTTGGCACATACAAATTTACTTGGAACGACAAGTAAATACCGCATATAGGAAGGTATGGTGGACTCATATGGAACAACTTTGGGGTTTATGGAAGTGGATGCACAAGCAGTATTCCCACTTAGTACATGTGAAGGTTAGAAAGAGACTGGGAAGCGACCAACTAGAGAGCGACACAGTCATAAACATGCTTTAAGATTAACCAACAATGAGTGCAAGCATGAGTAGGATATAAATCACCATGAACATAAATATCGTGGATGCTATGTTGATTTTGTTTCAACTAAATGCGTGAACATGTGCCAAGTCAAGCCACTCGAATCATTCAAAGGAGGATACCACCCTATCATACTACATCGCAACCATTTTAATAGCATGTTGGCACGCAAGGTAAACCATTATAAACTCCTAGCTAATTAAGCATGGCATGAGTAAGTATAATCTCTAATTTTCATTGCAAACATGTTTCATTCATAATAGGCTGAATTAGGAATGATGAACTAATCATATTTACAAAAACAAGATAGGTCGAGTTCATACCAGCTTTTCCTCATCTCAATCATTCCATCATATATCGTCATTATTGCCTTTCACTTGCACGACCAAACGGTGTGTATAATAATAAAAGTGCATGTGCATTGGACTAAGCTGGAATCTGCAAAAATTTAATTCAAAGGAGAAGACAATGTAATATGGGATCTTTGTTAGATCAACAATAATGCATATGAGAGCCACTCAGCATTTTCATCATGGTCTTCTCCTCTTGACCCCCAAAGAAAAGAAAAGCATTTCAAAGGAACACACTAAAATATTTTTGGAGTTTTTGTTTTTATGAAAGAATTAAACAAGAACCAGAAAAACTATTTACACGGGAAAGCTCCTAACAAGCAAAAGAAGAACGAGAAATCTTTTTGGGTTTTCTTTTAATTACTACTACTACAAGCATGGGAAGTAAACTAGCTGAAATCTATAACTAATTTTTTTTGGTTTTTTTGGAAGTTTTTCAAACACACAAGAAGAAAGCAAGAAAATAAAATAAACTAGCATGGATAATACAATGAAAAAGTATGAACACCGACAACTATAATGAGTGTGTGAACATGAATGTAATGTCGGTGAGAAATACGTACTCCCCCAAGATTAGGCTTTTGGCCTAAGTTGGTCTATGCCCATGGATCAAAGTAGTCCTCTCTGGTGTACTAAGGAGGATCCTCGGGGTGCCACTGGTTAGTGAGCTCCTACGGATCCCACTGATAAATAGACTCCTGATATGGATCAGGAGATGGCTCAGGCTCAGGCTCTGGGGATCGTGTCTTCTCCCAGTACGCATAAATGTCATCGGGCATGATAAGGTATGTGCCTGAATGAATGTTAAACAAAGAAGGTGTAGGCAAGGTAATAATCTGACAAGTAGTTTTACTAAATACCAAGTTATAAATAAGTCTCTTCTCCTTATCATCACCAATAAAATCATGTGCTACCATACTTTTATGGCCTAAGAAAATAGTGGGCAACACCTTTTCCTCTTTCTCATAATGCCTAATAGGTATCTCAAAATATTTAGCAAGACGCGAAGCAAAGATACCTCCAGAAATGGGTTCCTTTGTATGATTTAGACTCAACCATTTAGTAACCATAGCGCCTAAACTAAAAGTTCTATCACGAAGTAAAGCATGGCTCAAAATGGCAAGGTCAGGAGCACTGAGGCCCCCATTGTTCCCGCGACCAATTAAACATCTACTAGCAAATATTGCATAGTAACGTAGAATAGGAAAGTGTACACTAGTATTTCTTGCATCTGACACTTTTCTACTTCCCCCTATAGTAATTCTATCAATAAATTCTGCCACATCACTAGGATGTGGTTCCTCGATGATGCCCTCAAAAGGCAACTTGCAAACCACACAAAAATCATAGAGTGACATCTCCTTAAACTCATCATATAAATAAAAGTCCACCGAAGGTGGTGATCTCCTAGCATGGAAATGAAAGTTTTGCATGAAAATATTAGTGAGTAGAAGGTATTGATCCAACTTATCGTGGATGGATTTAGTGATGGCTACATTCTCAGCCAAGTAATAAAAGTCTTCATAAATTCCAGCGGCCCTCAAGAATGCGTCACAAGGCCATTCACATGGCCGAACCTCCTGGTGTGGGGAAGGTTGTACTTGGGACTTTTATTTTCTTCATTCTGCTTTTCCTTCGAACTTCGGCTCGAGGAGCCTCTCAACAATCTCTTCAACATTTTCTTCCTCTGAAAATTTCTGAATTTTTTAGTGACTCAAAATAAAAGTGAATCAAACTCAGCAAGATTGATAGTAACTACTCCCACAAGTGCCTAGAGACTATATCATGCATTAAAACTACTTCGGGCCATATAAATTTGACATGCAAGCTCAAGAACAGGGTCACCTCAGTAGAAAAATTTGCAATAAATAAAGCACTAGAACAAAAACTAATTGGACCATTGGACGAGTCACATACCGAAGAACAATCCCCCAAAGCAGTTTTGTGAATGGAGTTTGAGCAAGGAGATCAAAAATGGTAGCAAAATGATCAAGAACACGAGTTTGAGCTATGAGATGATTTTTTTCTGGACGAAGACGAAGTGGGTGGGTGCTGGAATAAGTGGAGGGGGGCCACGTGGGGTCCATAAGGCAGGGGGACGCGCCCAGGGGGTAGGGCATGCCCTCCACCCTCGTGGCTAACTGGTGGGTCCCCTGGTGTGTTCGAGGTGCCAGAAATTTTCAAATATTCTATAAAAAAATCATACTCAATTTTCGGGGCATTTGGAGAACTTTTATTTTTGGGGAATTTTTTATTGCAAGGATAATTCAGAAAACAGACATAAAATACTATTTTTTCTTTATTTAATCTAAATAACAGAAAGTAAAAGGAGGGTACAGAAGGTTGTGCTTTCTAACTTCATCCATCTCATGCTCATCAAAAGGAATCCACTAACAAGGTTGATCAAGTCTTGTTAACAAACCTCTTTCGAATAACATGAAACCGGAGAATTTTCGAATAACACTAGGTTACCTCAACGGGGACATGCATGTCCCCAATAATAAGAATATCATATTTCTTTTTGACAGTAGGAAGAGGGAATTCAAAACCTCCTATAGTAATAGTTGAAATTTTTCCAATAGAATTTATACTATGAACTTGAGGTTGTTTCTTCGGAAAGTGTGCCGTATGCTCATTACCATTAACATGAAAACTGACATTGCCTTTGTTGCAATCAATAACAGCTACTGTAGTATTCAAAAAGGGTCTACCAAGGATGATCGACATACTGTTGTCTTCGAGAATATCAAGAATAACAAAGTTCGTTAAAATAGTAATGTTTGCAACCACAATAGGCACATTTTCACAAATACCGATGGGTATAGCAGTTGATTTATTATCCATTTGCAAAGAGATTTTAGTAGGTGTCAACTTATTCAAATCAAGTCTATGATATAAAGAGAAAGGCATAACACTAACACCAGCACCAAGATCACATAAGGTAGTTTTAACATAGTTTCTTTTAATGGATCATGGTATAGTTGGTACTCCTGGATCTCCTAGTTTCTTTGGTATTCCACCCTTAAAAGTATAATTAGCAAGCATGGTGGAAATTTCAGTTCCGGTATCTTTCTTTTATTTGTAACAATATCTTTCATATACTTAGCACAGTGATTCATTTTAAGCATATCAGTCAAATGCATACGCAAAAAGATAGGTCTAATCATTTCAGCAAAGCACTCAAAATCTTCATCATCCTTTTTCTTGGATGGCTTAGGAGGAAAGGGCATGGGTTTCTGAACCCATGGTTCTCTTTCTTTACCATGCTTCCTAACAACAAAGTCTCTCTTATCATAACGTTGATTCTTTGTTTGTGGGTTATCAAGATCAATAACATGTTCAACTTATACATCATTATTGTTACTAGGTTGAGCATCAACATGAACATCATCATTAACATTATCACTAGGTTCATGTTCATTACCAGATTGTGTTTCAGCATCAGAAATAGAAATATTTGGCATTCTCAGGTGTGTCAATAACAGGTTCACTAGAAGCATGCAAAGTCCTATCCTTATTCTTTTTCTTTTTATTAGAAGGACTAGGTGCATCAGTATTAGTTCTCTGAGAATATTGCTCAACTCTCTTAAGATGGCCCTCAGGATACAAAGGTTCCTGGGTCATTTTACCACCTCTAGTCATAACTCTAACATCATTATCATTGTTCTCATTATTCAACTCACTGAGCAAATCATCTTGTGCCTTAAGCACTTGTTCTACTTGAGTGGTAACCATGGAAGCATGTTTACTAATAAGCTTAAGATAACTTTAAACTCTAGACATATAATCAGTCAAGTGTTCAACCATATAAGCATTGTGTTTCAATTGTCTACCAAAATAAGCATTGAAGTCTTCTTGTTTAACAATAAAATTATCAAACTCATCCAAGCATTGACTAGCAAACTTAGTAGATGGGATTTCACCCTTATCAAATCTATAAAGAGAATTTACCTTTGCTACCTGTGTCGGGTTATCAAGACCATGTATCTCTTCAATAGGTGGTAAATTCTTAACATCTTCAACTTTAATACCATTTTCTTTCATAGATTTCTTTGCCTCTTGCATATCTTCAGGACTGAGAAATAGAATACCCCTTTTCTTCGGAGTTGGCTGAGGAGTTGGTTCGGGAAGTGTCCAATCATTATCATTACTTAATATATTATTCAATAGCAATTCAGCTTGCTCAACAATTCTTTCCCTGAAAATACAACCAACACAACTATCCAGGTGGTCTATGGAGGCATTAGTTAGTCCATTATAGAAGATATCAAGTATTTCATTTTTCTTGAGAGGATGATCAGGCAAAGCATTAAGTAATCGGAGAAGCCTCCCCCAAGCTTGTGGGAGACTCTCTTCTTCAATTTGCACAAAATTAAATATTTCCCTTAAGGCAGCTTGTTTCTTATGAGTAAGAAAATATTGTATAGAGAAGTAGTAAATCATATCCTGGGGACTACGGACACAACCAGGAGCAAGAGAATTAAACCATATCTTAGCATCACCCTTTAATGTGAAAGGAAACAATTTGAGAATATAGTAATAGCGAATTTTTTCCTCATGAGTAAATAGGGTGGATATATCATTTAGTTTAGTAAGATGTGCCACAACAGTTTCAGATTCATAGCCATATAAAGGATCAGATTCAACCAAAGTAATTAACTCAATATCAACAGAGAATTCATAATCCTTATCGGTAATACAGATAGGTGAAGTAGCAAATGTAGGGTCATATTGCATTCTAGCATTCAAAGACTTTTCTTTTAGCTTAGCTAACAGTTTCTTAAGATCATATATATCATTGCAAGCAAGAAAGTCTCTAGCAGTTTCTTCATCCATAACATAACCCTCAGGTACAACAGGCAATTCATATCTAGGGGAGAATCTTCATCATCACTTTCATTAATATCATCAATTTCAGTAATTTCATTCTCTCTAACCCTAGCAAGTTGTTCATCAAGAAATTCACCTAGTGGCACATTATTATCAAGCAGAGAAGTAGTATCGTCATAAGCATAATGCATAGCAGAAGTGGCATCATCAATAACATGCAACATATCAAAATATATAGCAGGTGTAGGTGTTGCAAGTTTACTCAAAACAGAAGGTGAATCAAGTGCAGAGCTACATGGCAGTTCCTTACCTCCTCTTGTAGTTGAGGAAAAAAATCTTTGTTCTTTGATCTTTAAATTCCTCATAGTGGTCAACAGATATAAATCCCAAGTGACTCAGAGAATAGAGCTATGCTCCTCGGCAACGGCACCGAAAAAAGGTCTTGATAACCCACAAGTATAGGGGATCGCAACAGTTTTCGAGGGTAGAGTATTTAACCCAAATTTATTGATCCGACACATGGGGAGCCATAGAATATTCTCAAGTATTAGCAGCTGAGCTAAAAGACTTAATATCTGCAGCAAAGTATTTAGTAGCAAAGTAATATGGAAGTAACGGTAATGGTGGCAAAGGTAACAGTGGCAGTTTTATAGCAATCGTAACAGTGGCAATGGAGAAGTAACTTAGCAAAGATCAATATGTGAAAAGCTCATAGGAAATGGATCAATGATGGATAATTATGTCGGATGTCATTCATCATTCAACAGTTATAACATAGGATGACACAAAACTAGCTCTAATTCATCAATATAATGTAGGCATGTATTCCGAATATAGTCATACGTGCTTATGGAAAAGAACTTGCATGACATCTTTTGTCCTACCCTCCCGTTGCAGTGGGGTCCTATTGGAAACTAAGGGATATTAAGGCCTCCTTTTAATAGAGTACCGGACCAAAGCATTAGCACTTAGTGAATACATGAGCTCCTCAAACTACGGTCATCACCGGGAAGTGTCCCGACTATTGTTACTTCGGGGTTTGCCGAATCATAACATGTAGTAGGTGACTATAACTTGCAAGATAGGATCAAGAACACTCATATATTCATAAAAACATAACAGGTTCAGATCTGAAATCATGGCAATCGGGCCCTAGTGACAAGCATTAAGCATGGCAAAGTCATAGCAATATCAATCTTAGAACATAATGGATACTAGGGATCAAACCCTAACAAACCTAACTTGATTACATGGTAAATCTCATCCAACCCATCACCATCCAGCAAGCCTACTATGGGATTACTCACGCACGGTGGTGAGCATCATGAAATTGGTGGGAGGATGGTTGATGATGACGATGGTGATGGATCCCCTTCTCCGGAGCCCCAAACGGACTCTAGATCTGCCCTCCCAAGGAAGAACAGGGCTTGGCAGTGGCTCCGTATTGTAAAAGGTGATGAATCCTTCTCTCTAATTTGTTTTCTCCCCGAACGTGAATATATGGAGTAGGAGTTGAGGTCGATGGAGCTCCAGGGGGCCCACGAGGCAGGGGGCGCGCCTTGGGGGCGCCCCACCCGCGTGGCCAGGGTGTGCCCCCCTTATGTTGATTATTTTGCCAGTATTTTTTATTAATTCCAAAACGTGACTCCGTGAAGTTTCAGGTCATTCCGAGAACTTTTATTTCTGCATGAAAATAACACCATGGCAATTCTGCTGAAAACAACGTCAGTCTGGGTTAGTTCCAGTCAAATCATGCAAGTTAGAGTCCAAAACAAGGGCAAAAGGGTTTGGAAAAGTAGATACGATGGAGATGTATCATTCTTCCTTCTCTACAATTCTGCATTACATCTCTAAAATCGGCATCATGCACATATTGATCTTTGATGGCCTCCAAACCAAATATTTTAAAGTCAAGTTGTGAAAGCATAATATAGCGATGAGACAAAGCATCAACAATAACATTTTCTTTACCCTCTTGTGTTTAATAACATAAGGATAAGTCTTAGTAAATTCAACCCATTTGGCATGTCTACGATTCAGTTTTGCTTGACTTTTAGCATGTTTCAAAGATTCATGATCCGAATGTACAACAAATTCTTTGGGCCATAAATAATGTTGCCATGTTTCTAAAGTCTGAACAAGAGCATATAATTCTTTATCATAAGTATAATAGTTCAGACTAGGCCCACTCAATTTTTCACAAAAGTATGCAACAGGTTTGCCATCTTGTAATACCACACCTCCTGATCCAATTCCACTAGCATCACATTCAAGCTCAAAAGTCTTATTAAAATTAGGAAGTTGGAGTAAAGGAGCATGTGTCAACTTATCTTTCAATACCGTGAAGGCTTCTTCCAGTGCAGTAGCCCAAACAAAAGGCACATCCTTCTTTGTGAGCTCATTGAGAGGTGCAGCAATGGTGCTGAAATCTCTCACAAAACGCCTATAGAAACTAGCGAGTCCAAGAAAACTCCTCACTTGTGTGACCGTTTTGGGCTGTGGCCAACTCTCAATAGCTTTAATCTTGGCTTTATTAACTTCAATTCCCTGTGGAGTAACAACATAGCCAAGAAAAGATACTCGGTCGGTGCAAAAGGTGCACTTCCCAAGGTTACCAAACAAACGTGCATCACGTAGAGAAATAAAAGCAACACGTAAATGTTCCAAATGTTCCTCCAAAGATCTGCTATAAATCAGTATATCATCAAAATAGACTACCACAAATCGTCCAATGAAAGCACATAAAACTTCGTTCATTAATCTCATGAAAGTACTAGGTGCATTAGTTAACCCAAAAGGAATGACTAACTACTCATATAATCCAAACTTAGTTTGCTATTTCCCATTCATCTCCCAATTTCATACGAATTTGATGGTATCCACTACTGTAGTGACCACTATCCGAATGGACCGAAGTCTCTGTGCATCAGTGTCATCCCTGGATCGATAATGCTGACATGCACAATACTCGAGGAATTATAACAGAGTTCAATCACACACCTATTACATCGAGTCCTCATAAAGAGTATGATTACACAAAATATCATGGATGTAGGCCATCTAAACTAAATAACTGCTGAAGCTTCAAAGGTAAATGAGTCCATCAACTCCAACGGCATAGCTGAGTGCAAAATAATGACCTATCGCACGTTATTCATCGTCTGAGTAGTCTGCAACATGAGATTTTGCAGCTGTGTAGGTCAGCACATTGAATATGATGGCAGAGTTATACTATAAAGCAATGATATGCAAGAACTATATCTACATGCAATATTTGGCTGGTGGAGGCTCTAAGTTTATGATTTTGCATAAAGCTAGTTTTTCCCTACAACAAAGGAATAAATTTATTTAACTACTCCCACATTGCCCAATATTTGAGAAGGTAACCCCAACTCAAATCCCAATTAAAAGTATCATCTTTAAACCCAATTCAATTAGTTAAGGAGTGATGAGATCACAACAATAATTCAAGTACCAGATACTCAAGATGTCCATAACCGGGGACACAGCTAACCATGATTAGTTTATACACCCTGCAGAGGTTTGCGCACTTTTCCCCACAAGGCTCGACCGCATCCATGATTGGATGATCGAGACATAGTCTTTCTGAAGCACTTACTCTCTACTCCGGGCGGACTGGTACACCTACTTTCCCCTACATCTGCTAGTCCACCTCTTCAAGAGCTCACTCAACTTACTCAACTATGTCGGAGCCTATAATGGCTTGTGGCTGCCCACGAAAGTTTCTAGCATGAATAATCTTATGATCCCTTTTAGTCTGGGTGGCGAACCGAAGGAAAAAATCACACGGGTACTCCGGGATTTCCTTAAATAGGCAACACTGGGTTCCCCGGGTGCCTCAACCAATCCACCCAGATGTATATTAAAGTTGCCACCTTAATGTTAACCATGATTAATAACTCTCAAACTTCCATGTGTGAATCACGATCCAATCCCCGTTTACGAGCATGGCTAAGCAATAAAGCAGTATATTCCCCGGGTGATCAAAAGGTATTAGGTTCCTACCTCAAGCACTACAACCAAACCACATGTTCCCAATCCTACTCATGCAAATATCTGAGGGGTGGTACAAATGCATAGTAAAAACTAGGTATAGAAGAGTATGATCAAAGTCTAACTTGCCTTGCTGACGATCTGCAAACTCTAGGGTTTCGTAGTAACAAGCTTCGCAGTCCAGGTAATCTAGCGTAGACAAACAGTAGCATACATAAGCAATCACTCAAATGAAACAACGAGAAAACCGAGAGAAGATCCAAATCAAACATGAAACAAGCAAATGGCTTGAACTAACAAAAAGTAAAACCTAACAACATTATTATCATGTGGATTAGATCTTAACAGTAGGTACATGTGATTAGCTACGATTTGCAAAAAGAAACAACTCAAACGGAGAAACGAAACTCAAAATATGAACGATACAAGATCATTTAGTAATCTGAACTAAACTCAAATTTTACAGTACCAAAATCATGTTCAAGTTGGTTAACTAGAAAGAGCAGAACGATATGAAGATTTAGGAGTTGGTTTCATCTAATTTGTATAAACGAGTAAAAAGTTATGCTAGTTTTAAGATCAGGGGATAAATCGCGAGAGAACTAATCATCGATAAGTCCCTGGCCGGAAAATAAACTAAAAAGAAAAAACTAAGGCACGAACATTCGCTAATAGAACTAATCAGACGAAAACCGTCTGTTAAAACGAACGAAAGAACGGACATTCGTTAAATAACTAAAATAAAATGAAAACCGATCTACTCTAAAACCCGAGAAAAACCTAAAAAACCGGCACGGTTCGGAGGTTATACCGGTTCGCCCAAAAAAACTGGCATCTCGACAGATCGGATCGGGAACAACGGCGGCGGCGGCTCCAGCGACGACGGCTAGCTGCTACGGCGGCGGCGGCAGCTGCGGCTGCTACTGCTGCTGCTCGAGGCGGGGTGATGCGAGGTGGAAAGGCGGTGGGGCGGTGGCGTATATAAAGGGGGCCGGGGGGCGACTTGGGGCAAGGGGCGACCGAGGCGGCGGCAACTCGGACTCCTGCTAGAGTCCGGCTCAAGGACGGTGGCGGTGGCGGTTGCGAGCTGCTGGGCCGGCTGGGCTTCGGCCCAGTCGGTCCAATTTTTTTTAAACAATTTCACCGTGAAGGAAAAATCCTAAATAAATATAAAAACTTTGAAAAATTCCAGAAACAAGTTTCACCGTCCAAACCTAATATTTAGGACAAGATGAACCTTTTTTGGACTAATATGCAATTTTCAAAAATGCAATTTTTTTTCTAATCCAAATAAAATAGCAAATAAAATATTAATAAAATAAATAATTTGATTTGAAAATTCTTTCTCCAATATTTCTCTTAGGTTGGAGAAGTCATATTAACTTCTCTCATATTTTTTTATTATTGGAAATAATTGGAGAGAAAATAATAAAATCAAATTGATCCTGTCTTCAAATTTGAAATAAATTCAAATATGAACTTTTGTGAAACCTCCAACTCTCTCCTTGGGTCCTTGAGTTGCTTAAGATTTCTAGGATCACAACAAAATGCAGAAATAAATATGATATGCATATGATGATCTATGTATAACATCCAAATTGAAAATTGGGATGTTACAACTACGCAAATCAACGTTGGAGAATATTGTAGAGCCACTCAATTCATCAACCATATCATCTAGCCTAGAAATAGGATGACGATAACGAATAGTAATATTATTAATGCCTTTACAATCAACACACATACGCGATGTACCATCCTTTTTTGGCACTACTATAATAGGAACAACACAAGGACTGAGAGATTCACGTATATAACCTTTATCGAGTAGCTCCTGTACTTGACGCATAATCTCCTTCGTCTCCTCTGGATTGGTACAGTATGACACACGGTTTGGCAGCGAAGCACCGGAAATTAAGTCAATCTGATGCTCAATCCCTCGAATAGGTGGTAATCCCGGTGGCACATCTTGTGGAAAGACATCAGCGAACTCCTGCAAAATGTTAGTGACAGCAGGAGGCAAAGAGGAAGGCACCTCCTCGAATGAAAATAATTCCTCTTTGCACACAAAAGCATAGCAAACAGATTTGCTGAAATCTAGATCATCAATATCAGATTTGGTGGCAAGTAAACATGCACTTTTCAATTTAATTTTAGAAGCAACACTAGATGGTTTATTATTAGGCTTCTTTTTTTGCTCAAATTCTTTTGCCACAATCTGATTTTCACTCTTTTTTTCTCCTATTTTTCTTTATTAGCTCTATTAGTATCATCTTTCAAAATGGAATCAGGAGACATAGGAAGCAAAGTAATATGTTTATCGTTATGAACAAGAGTATACTAATTGTTCTACCATGGTGTACAGAATTTTTATCAAATTGCCATGATCTACCAAGTAATAAGGAACATGCTTGCATGGGTATCACATCTCAATCAACATAATCAGCATAGGTAGAGATACTAAAATGCACCCGAACAGTATGTGTTACCCTAACCTTGCCGCTGTTGTTGAACCATTGGATGTAGTAAGGATGTGGATGTGGTCTTGTGGTGAGAGATAGCTTCTCCACCATCTCCATACTAGCAAAGTTGTTGCATCTCCCTCCATCTATGATGACGCGAACAGAACATTCCTTCACAACTCCCTTTGTATGGAACAAATTATGCCTCTGATTCTGCTCAGCTTGTGTGACCTGCACACTCAAAACATGTTGAACAACTAAACTTTCATACCTGTCAGCTTCTTCAGCAGCCATTATTGCGTCTCATGATCAGAATCATCTCCACCATGTTCTTCACTTGTAATAAGAGCCAAAGTCTCCTCATCATAGTCACTGATACGTCTCCAACGTATCTATAATTTTTGATTGTTCCATGCTATTATATTACCCATTTTGGATGTTTATGGGCTTTACTCTACACTTTATATCATTTTTGGGACTAACCTACTAACCGGAGGCCCAGCCCGAATTGCTGTTTTCTTTGCCAATTTTAGTGTTTCAAAGGAAAGGAATATCAAACGGAGTCCAAACGGAATGAAACCTTTGGGAGCAATCTTTTTGGAACAAGCGCAATCCAGGAGACTTGGAGTGGACGTCAAGAAGTAACCGAGGCGGCCACGAGGGTGCCCGACACGCCCTAAGGGGGTGGGCACGCCCCCCACCCTCGTGGGCCCCTCGTGGCTCCCCTGACCTACCTCCTTCGCCTATATATATCTACGTACCCTGAAAACATCCAGGAGCACCACGAAAAACTATTGCCACCGCCGCAACCTTCTGTATCCGCGAGATCCCATCTTGGAGCCTTCACCGGCGCTCCGCCGGAGGGGGAATCGACCATGGAGGGCCTCTACATCATCTCCAAGGCCTCTCCTATGAGTTGTGAGTAGTTTACCACAGACCTTCAGGTCCATAGTTATTAGCTAGATGGCTTCTTCTCTCTCTTTGAATCTCAATACAAAGTTATCCTCGATCTTCTTGGATATCTATTCGATGTAACTCTTTTTGCGGTGTGTTTTTCGAGATCCGATGAATTGTGGGTTTATGATCAAGTTTATCTATGAGAAATAATTGAATCTCCTCTGAATTCTTTTATGTGTGATTGGTTATCTTTGCAAGTCTCTTCGAATTATCAATTTGGTTTGGACTACTAGATTGATCTTTCTGGCAATGGGACAAGTGTTTAGCTTTGGGTTCAATCTTGCGGTGTCCTTTCCCAGTGACAGCAGGGGCAGCAAGGCACGTACCGTATTGTTGCCATTGAGGATAAAAAGATGGGGTTTATATCATATTGCATGAGTTTATCCCTCTACATCATGTCATCTTTCTTAATATGTTACTCTGTTCTTCATGAACTTAATACTCTAGATGCAGGCAGGAGTCGGCCGATGTGTGGAGTAATAGTAGTAGATGCAGAATCGTTTCGATCTACTTGTTGCGGACGTGATGCCTATATACATGATTATGCCTCTGTTTCTTGCTTTATTTTTGTTTCTTACTTTTTGCTTTTGTTTAGTAATAAATATTTCATCTAGCTTGTGTTTAGATGTGGTGTTATGTTTTAATTAGTGTTTGTTTCAAGTAGAACCTATAGGATAACCTACGGTGATAGTTAATTTGATTCTGCTGAAAAACAGAAACTTTGCACGCACAAGAATAATTTTAGTAAATCACAGAAATGTGATTTTGTGTTGATTCTTTTCTGTGTAGATCAATAGACAAATTTCCGAGGACTTCCTATTTTGGTAGGAGTTTTAGAGTTCCAGAAGTATTCTAAAGTTACAGATTGCTACAGACTGTTCTGTTTTTGACAGATTCTGTTTTTCGTGTGTTGTTTGCTTACTTTGATGCATCTATGGCTAGTATCGGGGGGGTATGAACCATAGAGAAGTTGGAATACAGTAGGTTTAACACAAATATAAATAAATAATGAGTTCATTACAGTACCTTATGTGGTGGTTTTTTTTCTTGCACTAACAGAGCTTATGAGATTTCCTGTTGAGTTTTGTGTTGTGAAGTTTTCAAATTTTGGGTAAAGATTTGATGGACTATGGAATAAAGAGTGGCAAGAGCCTAAGCTTGGGGATGCCCATGGCACCCCAAGATATTCAAGGACAACCAAAAGCCTAAGCTTGGGGATGCCCCGGAAGGCATCCCCTCTTTCGTCTTCGTCTATCAGTAACTTTACTTGGAGCTATATTTTTGTTCGCCACATGATATGTGTTTTGCTTGGAGCGTCTTGTATGATATGAGTCTTTGTTTTTTAGTTTACCACAATCATCCTTGCTGTACACACCTTTTGAGAGAGACACACATGATTTGGAATTTATTAGAATACTCTATGTGCTTCACTTATATCTTTTGAGCTAGACAAAATTTGCTCTAGTGCTTCACTTATATCTTTTAGAGCACAGCGGTGGCTTGATTTTGTAGAAATTGTTGATCTCTCATGATTCACTTATATTATTTTGAGAGCCTTTTAGAACAGCATGGTATTTTCTATGGTCATAAATTTGGTCCTATAATGACGAGCATCCAAGTTGGGTATAATAAAAACTATCATAGAAAGTGCATTAAACACTATGATCAATTTGATGCTTGATAATTGTTTTGAGATATAAAGGTGGTAATGTTAGAGCCATGCTAGTTGGGTAATTATGAAATTGAGAAATAGTTGTGTTGAAGTTGGCAAGTCCCGTAGCATGCACGTATGGTAAAAGTTGTGTGACAAATTTGTCGCATGGGGTGCTCTTTTAATTGTCTTCCTTATGTGTGGAGGTCGGGATGGCGCGATGGTTAATTCCTACCAACCCTTCCCCTAGGAGCATGCGTAGTAGTACTTTGCTTCGTGGGCAAGTAGACTTTTGCAATAAGTATATGAGTTCTTGATGACTAATGCGAGTCCATGGATTATACGCACTCTCACCATTCCACCATTGCTAGCCTCTATTATGCCGCACAATTTTCACCGGTATCATGCACCCATTATTTACCTTCCTCAAAACAGCCACCATACCTACCTATTATGGCATTTCCATAGCCATTCCGAGATATATTGCCATGCAACTTTCCACCGTTCCGTTTATTATGACACGCTCCATGATTGTCATATTGCTCTTTGCATGATCATGTAGTTGACATCGTATTTGTGGCAAGGCCACCTTCATAATTTTTCATACATGTCACTCTTGATTCATTGCATATCCCTATACACCGCTGGAGGCATTCACATAGAGTCATATTTTGTTCTAAGTATTGAGTTGTAATTCTTGAGTTGTAAATCAATAAAAGTGTGATGATCTTCATTATTAGAGCATTTTCCCAAGTGAGCAAAGGATGATGAAGACTATGATTCCCCCACAAGTCGGGATGAGACTTTGACTTTATAAAAATAAAAGAGGCCAAAGAAGCCTCTAAAAAGGAGGCCAAAGAAGCCCACCAAATAAAAAAGAGAAGAAAGAAAAGAGAAAAGAAAAAAAATAAAAAATGAGAGAAAAGAGAGAAGGGACAGTGCTACTATCTCTTTTCCACACTTGTGCTTCAAAGTAGCACCATGATCTTCATAACAGAGAGTCTCCTAGGTTGTCACTTCCATATACTAGTCGGAATTTTTCATTATAGAACTTGGCTTGTATATTCCAATGATGGGCTTCCTAAAAATTCCCTAGGTCTTCGTGAGCAAGCAAGTTGGATGCACACCCACTTAGTTTCTTTTGTTGAGCTTTCATATATTTATAGCTCTAGTGCATCCGTTGCATGGCAATCCCTACTCACTCACATTGATATCTATTAATGGGCATCTCCATAGCTCGTTGATACGCCTAGTTGATGTGAGACTATCTTCTCCCTTTTTGTCTTCACAAGCACCACCCTATACCACATATAGTGCTATGTCCATGGCTTGCGCTCATGTATTGCGTAAGAGTTGAAAAAGTTGTAGCGCATTAAAAAGTATGATCCAATTGCTTGGCTGAAACCGGGGTTGTGCATGATGGGAGTATTTTGTGTGATGAAAATGAAGCATGGCCTAACTATATGATTTTGTAGGAATGAGCTTTCTTTGGCTATGCTATTTTGATAAGACATGATTACTTGTTAGTATGCTTGAAGTATTACTATTCTTATGTTTTATAAGCTTTTATCTTGAATCATTTGGATCTGAACAATCATGCCACAATAAAGAAAATTACATTGAGAATTATCCTAGGTAGCATTCCACATCAAAAATTTTGTTTTTATCATTTACCTACTCGAGGATGAGCAGGAATTAAGCTTGGGGATGCTTGATACGTCTCCAACGTATCTATAATTTTTGATTGCTCCATGCTATTATATTACCTGTTTTGGATGTTTATGGGCTTTACTTTACACTTTTATATCATTTTTGGGACTAACCAACTAACCGGATGCCCACCCCGAATTGCTGTTTTCTTTGCCTATTTCATTGTTTCGAAGGAAAGGAATATCAAACGGAGTCCAAACGGAATGAAACCTTCAGGAGCGATCTTTTTGGAACAAACGCAATCCAGGAGTATTGGAGTGGACGTCAAGAAGTAACCGAGGCAGCCACGAGGGTGCCTGGTGCGCCCTAAGGGGGTGGGCGCGCCCCCACCATCGTGGGCCCCTCGTAGCTCCCCTGACCTACCTCCTTCTCCTATATATATCTACGTACCCCGAAAACATCCAGGAGCACCACGAGAAACTATTTCCACCGCCGCAACCTTCTGTATCCGCGAGATCCCATCTTGGAGCCTTCGCCGGCGCTCCGCCGAAGGGGGAATCGGCCATGGAGGGCCTGTACATCATCTCCAAGGCCTCTCCTATGAGTTGTGAGTAGTTTACCACAAACCTTTGGGTCCATAGTTATTAGCTAGATGGCTTTCTCTCTCTTTGAATCTCAATACAAAGTTCTCCTTGATCTTCTGGGAGATCTATTCGATGTAACTCTTTTTGCGGTGTGTTTGTCGAGATCCGATGAATTGTGGGTTTATGATCAAGTTTATATATGAGAAATAATTGAATCTCCTCTGAATTCTTTTATGTGTGATTGGTTATCTTTGCAAGTCTCTTTGAATTATCAGTTTGGTTTGGCCTACTAGATTGATCTTTCTGGCAATAGGACACGTGTTTAGCTTTGGGTTCAATCTCGACAGTAATTTGTTCACCCACCGTAATACTTATGTTATCTTGAGAGAAGCCACTAGTGAAACCTATGGCCCCCGGGTCTATCTTTTATCATATAAGTTTTCCATATACTTTTATTTGCATCTTTTATTTTCCATTCTATATCATAAAAATACCAAAAATATTTATCTTATCTTATTATCTCTATCAGATCTCAGTTTTGCAAGTTACCGTGAAGGGATTGACAACCCCTTTATCGCGTTGGTTGCGAGGTTCTTGTTTGTTTGTGTAGGTGCGTGGGACTTTTGAGGAGCCTCCTACTGGATTGATACCTTGGTTCTCAAAAACTGAGGGAAATACTTACGCTACTTTGCGGCATCACCCTTGCCTCTTCAAGGGAAAACCAACGTAGTGCTCAAGAGGTAGCAGTCACTAGCAGACTCATATCGACCATCCTCAGTAGCAATCATAACACGTGGAGATTGGCATTGTCTCGCATAATGACCTCTCCCCTTCCAACGATGACAAATAATATCATGGGTGTGCCCTATTGATGCCATGGATGAATAAGAGCTCTAGGCAGGCCCATAAGGTGTACTCCTGGCAGATGGTTGTGGTGGTGTCTGTTTTATTGTATCTCGGTTGGAATTGGTGGTTGAAGTCAGTGGTGCTGCAGTAGTACGTGTGGGAGTAGATGATGTACATGGTGTCCATGATGAAGATCGACCTGCAGAAAAATTAGTTCGCGCCAATGCCTGCCGATCCTGCACTGCACGTTCAGCTTTGCAAGCAAGATGGAATAAACGGGTGATATTATTATACTCCTTATACTCTAGAATGGTCTGAATCTCTTTATTTAATCCAGCCATAAAACGTGCAAGCGTAGCTTCATTATCCTCAACAATACCACATCTAATCATGCCCATTTGTAATTCCTGATAATATTCTTCTACAGATTTTTTCCTTGTCTTAACGCTGCAATTTTTTAAGTAATTCACGTTGATAATATGGTGGAACCCAACAAGTATGCATAACAGATTTCAAAGCTGTCCGAGTAGTTGGAATAGGATATAATGTACAATGTTCAAACCACTGTTAAAAAAATCTTCCGATTCAGCGATTAATCTTCCGATTTATCGCTACTCGTGGGTGACCGATAAGATTATCCATTATCTTCATTGTTTATCTTTTGGGCCGATTTATCGATCTAACAAGCGATTTATTAGGAATCAACCTATAAATCGGACCTATTCATAGCACTATATTTGCAAAAAATATGTTTATTTGTGTTTTGTGGACCTTGTTATGCAATATGAACTGTTGTCCTATATTGTTTGTCATTATACGAGGATTCAAAGGCTAGGAATCAAGGTAACACTTCTGTCCAATATTTTTTTTGGTGTTGAATATAGCGTATTTTAGTGTTGGGAACCTGGGATTTGCAAAAAATATCTGATTAATAGTCGATCGATAAAATCGATTAATCGGCCAATTTCCGATTAATTTCTAATCCCCAGCCGACCGAGACGATAACGATAAGCGATATCCTCAACATTGGTTCAGACCACCAAACACATGCAAAACTAGTGAAAGCACAAATGGCAGCAGGAACACGTCTCTCCTCAGGATATTGTAAACATGTAAAACGTTGTTCAGTTTCTAACTCCCAAGTAAGATATATATCAGGAATATATCTACCCTCAAATGGTGGAATATTCAATTTTAGTTTAGGAAGATGGTCATGTTCTCGTACCTCAGGTGGTGGTGCAGCCTTACCGTTGCGATGATATGCATGAGGACGACCTGGTGGTGGTGGTGCTGGTGGTTGCACGTAGTTCTGATTTTGATCAACCTCATCCTCGTAATGGTCCTCCACCTCTGTAGTACCAGCAGGAGCTACAGAAGCATCAACAGCAGTAGCAATAGCACCAGAAGTTTGTCCTGGATCAAAAGGAACACGCTGCGCTCGCCCTACTAGATCGCGACGTGGAGGTCATGGTTGTTGTTGTTGCAATGCTGCAGCAGATGTGGGTGGTGGTTGTGGTAGACGCACAAGTACTTCATCGAACTTGGCGTCCAACTTGGTGTCAATTATCTTCTCAATATCATCAATCCTCTCCAGGCCTTTCCAAAGCTGGCCATCATGTCTTCCACCTGTTGACCTAACATTTTCTGAAATTTATCATGAAGCTCCTTCTTTGTCAGGTTCTCCCAGTCAATCTCGTCGGCTTGTGGTCCTACCATGGTTAGCAGCAATAGAAACACAAGAATACAATCCTACAGACTACTAGAAAGTGGTGGTGGTGGTGTGTCACAAATCCGTCAAGCAAATCTCAAATTCTTACCAGTTCTTACCCAGCAGCAGGCGGTGATCAGCAACCGTTGTAGCCAAAACTCTCAAAGCTTGGATAGAGTGATTGCCAGGGAGAGTCAAATGCATGATGTAGATGTATGTGGAGCTGGGATGGCTTATAAGATGGTAGCAAAAGTGTAACACCCCAAAATTTTAACCTTGATTTATTAATTAAAATTTTTCCAGGAAATTAATTTTTTATTTTCTGGTTTTATCTCTTAATTGCAGATCACTCCGTCCCTCTAAATTTTTGAGTTTTTCCTTCTAGGTGGAAACCTTTAAAAAATATTGATGGACTTGTATATCTTCCCAAGACCATTTCTTTTTATCAGTGGAATTATTTCTACAATTATTTTTCCTGAGCTTTATTTCTTTAAAAAATGATTTTTCATAAGTTTTAGGGTCCCATTTGCACTACAACCCTTTTAAATACTTCTTTAAAATTTCCACAAAAATTTGGGGATGTCATGTGATGTTCCCACATCACTTTTATGCAAAAATCTCATTTTAGTCATTTGGAGATTTTGAGCCCTACCTCAAGTTTTCAAATCTGGTCCAGTTTGTAATTTGCACTACAATCTATTTAAATATTTCTTTAAAAATCCCACCAAATTGGGGGATGTTAGTAGTAGTGATAATTCAACTTTATGCAAAAACCCATTGGTGTTCTTTGAAAAATTTGAGCAAATCATCCTCATCTTCATTCTGGTCCAGTTTAGTGTTTTGCACTGCAACCTTATTTTATCTTGCTCTTGTTGCCTTGGGATTTGTCCTGCTTATTGACCACTCTACCAAACCCTTAAGTCCAGGAGATTGGACCCATTGGAGTATTTTTGGTCCATGCAATAATGCCCTTTACTTTTTGTCCAGAACTGAAGATGTGCAAAACTTGCACTAACAAGTTTCTGGTTTTGCCCAAATAGCCTTGCCATCATCACTTGCACCTAAAGAGACCCCAACCTGGAGATTCGGGCCACCAAAAGAGATGCATAGATGCCCATGGCATTCTATCGAGCACCTTGTGTTCATGGACAGCTTTGGCATAGTTTTATGTTTGCACTGTGATCTTGCCCCTCTGGACAAACCAGCATGTCCACTAATCTCCTAGCCACCTCTAACCTAGACCTGTTAATTGCCAGCCTCACCCAAGACCTCTAGGCCACCCTGGCTTTTCATCGAGCACCTGGCGTGCATGCTCTGGGCGCGCCCAGAGTGCACGTTTTGCACGCGCGCGCAACCGAGCCGCCGCGTCTTGCCCCTGGCCTTTGCTCACCCCCATGGCCACGCCCTTTCCTCACCCGCTCGCCAGAACCCTCCAAGCCACCCCTGGCACACTACAGCGCCGCCGTCAGAGCTCCCTTGGCGGCACGCCGGCGTCCGCATCAGGCTCCTGCCATGGACGGTGCCGCCTGAGCCACTCCAGCGCGCCAGCTCGCCCCTGAATAGCCCGAGCGCATCCACGAGCCCGTCCGCTAGCGCCCGTCGCCGCCACATCGCCCTGCTAGCAACAAAACGGCGGTTCGCCGATGTTCTTATCCGCAGCCGTGGGAACCGACCTCGGCCGCCTATAAAAGGAGCCCCCGAGCTCGTCCAGACCCTCAGGCGACCTCATGCCATCTCCCTAGTGCTCCCATAGCCAGCAATCGACGGAGGGAGGCCGTCTGCCTCGTCTCTGGCCAGTTCGGCCGCCGACACACTCCGGTGCCGTACGTCGCGAACAAGGCCTCCCCGGTTCTTCCAGCGCCACCGTCCAACTACCCTCAACTGTGCGAAGCCACCCCACCTCTCTAGCCCGATCGGGAGCCACCATAGCTCGAGACCCTGATCCACCCAAAACCACCGTCCGCCGCGGAGTTCGCCGCCGGCGACCCCCTCCACCCCCGCCAGCCTATCGACCACTGGGAGGACCGCCCTAGACCAGCGGATCCATCCCCACCCTTAGAATCTCGCAGGGAGCTGCCATTCGTCGGCGGCAATCGCCGGAGCCCCGCCACCGCTCGGCCAGAGAAGGAAGGAGGGCGCGGGTGACTGGTCAAACCTGACCAGTGGACCCGACGGCCCCACCTGCTAGTGACCCCAGCTCTGCCGACGTGTTTCAAGTGGAAACGTAAAACACAGGAGTGCGTCTTCTTTGTCTAGAAACCGTAAGCCCCCGAACCATTTTTCTTTTTCTGATTTTTTAGTAAAAACAGAATTTTGACTAAACTTTGACTGGCTATAACTTTTTAAATATAAGTCCAATTGATTTGATTCTTTTTCTGTTATTTCTCAAATTTTGTCTAGTTTATTTTCATGTTTATTTGAAAATTTTACAAACAACTTTTCATACTGTTTTGAAACTATGTGTTAATTTTAAATTTTCTTAAAATAGGACTTTTGAAGAAGGAAGCAACTTTCAAAAAGTGCACCCCACTTACATACTCTTGAAGGCAAGCATTCTGAACCCCGACATAATATTTGTTGTGCATCATTTGATGCAAATACGACACCACCTTGACACGAAGTATTCGATATTTTATTTGGTGTTATGATCACATTCATGAGTGCATAATGATGATTCTTTGTTGTTGGAATTTGATATGCTTCAGATAGTAATCACCCTCGTATGCCTTTCATGCCTATCGGGAGGAATCCGAGAAAGTCTCTGTCTTGAGTAGACACGAACTTGTCTCTAATAATTCGTTGAGACGATTATGTGTCACATCCAATATGCGATACTATCCTAAAGAGACTCGAAGGTCCCACCAAGGATAGAACCGCATATTGAAACGCTTTTGCAAGGTGGATATCATTACATCAACATTACATAATAGATGGGGATACATACAAGAGGCATACAATGCCACACAAATACAACATCATCATAAAAAAGAGCACCATCCCACTACGGATGAAACACAAACAGGAACTCAAACGACATCCACCCTGCTAGCCCAGGCTGCCGACCTGGAACCTATCCCCTGATCGAAGAAGAAGCCGAAGAAGAACTCCAAAACAAGCAAACATCGCTCTCGCATCATGATCATCGCATAACCTGTACCTGCAACTATTGTTGTAGTAATCTGTGAGCCACGAGGACTCAGCAATCCCATCACCATGGATATCAAGACTAACAAAGCTTAAAGGGGTAAGGAAGGGGTAAAGTGGTGAGGTTTCAGCAGCGACTAAGCATATATGGTGGCTAACATACGCAAATAAGAGCGAGAAGAGAGCAAACGGAACGGTCGTGAAGCTAGCAATGATCAAGAGGTGATCCTGAACTCCTACTTACGTCAAGCATAACCCAAAACCGTGTTCACTTCCCGGACTCCACCGAGAAGAGACCATCATGGCTACACACACGGTTGATGCGTTTTAATTCGGATCTGGTGTCAAGTTATCTACAACCGGACATTAACAAATTCCCATCTGCCACATAACCACAGGCACGGCTTTCGAAAGTTCAAACCCTGCAGGGGTGTCCCAACTTAGCCCATGATAAGCTATCGCGATCAACGAAGGATATTCCTTCTCCAAGGAAGACCCGATCAGTCTCGGAATCCTGGTTTACAAGACATTTCGACAATGGTAAAACAAGACCAGCAAGACCGCCCGCTGTGCCGACAAATCCCGATAGGAGCTGCACATATCTCGTTCTTAGGGCACATCGGATGAGCAAGACGTCGGGTTGGCATAGACCCTGGTTGCCCAGGGGGCGCCGGACATCGCTCAGTTCAGACCAGCACTTAGAGAAGCACTGTCCCGGGGGGGGGGGGGGGCTAAAATAAAGATGACCCTCGGGTTGGCCGACCCAAGGGAAAGGTATAGGTGGTGGTGAAGCAAATGGTAAAACCAAGGTTGGGCCTTGCTGGAGGAGTTTTATTCAAAGCAAACTGTCAAGGGGGTCCCATAAATCACCCAACCGCGTAAGGAACGCAAAATCCAGGAACATAACACCGGTATGACGGAAACTAGGGCGGCAAGAGTGGAACAAAACACCAGGCATAAGGCCGAGCCTTCCACCCTTTACCAAGTATATAGATGCATTAATTAAATAAGAGATATTGTGATATCCCAACATAAACATAATCCAACATGGAGCAATCTTCATCTTCACCTGCAACTAGCAACGCTATAAGAGGGGCTGAGAAAAAGCGGTAACATAGCCAAACAATGGTTTGCTAGGAAGGGTGAAAAGGTTAGAGGCTGGCATGGCCATTTTGGGAGGCTTGAAGAGCAAATGATAGGTAGCGCAGCAAAGCGATAGAACGAAGCAACTAGCATAGCAATGATAGTAGTGAGATCCAAGGTGACGGTCATCTTGCCTGAAATCCCGCAAGGAAGAAGAACGAGTCCATGAAGAAGACGAACGGATGAAGCCGAACCAAGCGTAGACGAACGAATCCTCACAATCGCAACGAAACAGGAACTATCGAGAAGAAGCACATAACATGGTAAACACACCACACATAGACAAGACATGATGCACAACAAGCATGATGCATGACAAAGTTACATGAAGCTACTCATGGCAAGAGATGATGCAAACAAGAACATATCAAGGCAAGTTTAAATGAGGCCAGAAACAACATATAACAATTCCGGTAAGTCCTCATATGCAAGTTTCAAAGTTGGTCCAGATCTGAACAAACATTAAGTTGAAGTTATTAAACAGCAAGTTAAAGAGCAACAAGAGGATCTACACGAAATTCTAGTCAAGTTACATATAAAGTTCAATTAGTTCGGAGCCACGGCCTAGAAGATATGAGCAAAACAAATTAAACATGGCATTGATGCAAAATGCATACAAACATCAAGCAAACACTCTCAAAACATGGATGCAACATGATAATATGAAACTACATGCAAAATCAAGCAAGTTTCATATAGAGCACACTCAAAACGGAGCAACGGTTCAACACATACACTCTATACAAGTTTAAAGGACAAGCTGTCCAAAACAGCAACTAGGCATTTAGCAAGCATCAAAACAATATGCTACAGCATCCCAACATATGAACAAAAGTCATGGGCATTAAGTAAAGGTAACGCATGACAAAACATGAACACTGAGATATCTCCAGAAATCAATAGAACATGCTCAAAAGGACATGGCAAGATTGCAAATAATAACAATTTCAGACTTAGCAGAAATAACATCAGGTTGCAATGTTTAGAGCTATCAAACAACATGCTACAGGAACATATCATGGCAACAAAAGGCATGGCATGAATCTACTAATTGCATAGAACAAAAGTCCCTTACTGACCATGAGCCAAAAGGGCACAGAAAATATGATGGCACCCATGTAAACATGGCAAGTTATATGACAGATTCAGACATGGCAGGAACAACAATAAGTAGGCATGTTGGTGAGCTTGTACCACTCACCACAGAGCAATAAATGGTATGGCAAGGTGACCAGAAGCAAGAATACATATTTATGAAGCTAAGAATGGCAATAGCAAGTTCATAGGGTGCATGGATCACTAGCAAATCTCATGGCAAAACTGAACT
Source organism: Triticum aestivum (assembly GCF_018294505.1). NCBI lineage: Eukaryota > Viridiplantae > Streptophyta > Magnoliopsida > Poales > Poaceae > Triticum > Triticum aestivum. The sequence continues at coordinate 411,210,328 of NC_057801.1, forward strand.
TAATGTTAACAGGCTGACATCAACATTAGTTAGCAATTTGAGAGCAAGATTACAACAAGTTACAACAGACTATAAATACAACAAGGGGCATGGATGGATATAGCATGACATGTAAAACAAATCATCCTTAGTGAACATGTCCATATTATGCATAGAATGACTTGTAGCAGCAGGTTTACATAGCAACATAATATAACAGAATCAGCCTAGCAAAACAGTAACTGCAAGTACCCTACTACATGAGCTTGATACACTCAATACAAGACTCATAAAAATACATGGATTGCACCACAGTAAATATGGCATGATGTAGCTCAACACTCATGTAGACATCATACTCATAGGATACACACACAAAATGCAATGAAAAAGACAAAACAACAAGTTATAACAGTTTCAGCAGGTTAACATCATATAGCACTCTTGCAACAATGATTCGGGCATCAAGATGATCTCAAACAAGCATGGTACAATGGAATGAAATGAAGAGAATATCACAACGAACATTTTGACATATTACGCATGCAAAACGGAGCTACATGCATGGAGATATGATAGGTCAAAGTTAGCACCAGAATGTAAGAAATCAGGGACTTGGACGAAATTTTTACCCTCCGAGGAGTCAAAGCGGGATGAGGAGGAGCGGGACGGAGGGATCCGGAGCGCGGGTGCTGTTTGGTTCGCGGGACGGGTGGATCTCGTCCACCCGCCTGGATCTGGCGACGAGGCGACCGACGATGGCGGTCGGAAGGCGGGGCGGCGACGGGGCCAGCGAGGTCGACGGGCGGCAGAGCGGGGCGCCGACGCTCCGGCGAGGCGCGGCGCTCCGGCGAGGGGCTCGGGCGGCGGCAACGGTTGGCGGGGACCGGCGGGGCGCGTGGGGTCGGGCGCGGAGACACCGGTGGAAGCTTCGGGGCGGTGCAGCAGGGGGCGACGGCGGTGAGGCACGCCGGCGGCGGGGACGGGACCCGGCGGCGGGCGGCCGAGCGGCGGAGGCGGCGCGCGGGGCGAGGCGCCCGGGAGGCGGCGGGCTTGCGGGCCGCGCGGGCCAGTTGCGGGCCAGACGACGGAGGTGGCAGGGAGTGCCACGTGGCGCTCCCTGGTTGGCTGGGCGCGGCGGTGGGATTCGTCCGGCGGCGGCCGGACGTGTCCGGTGCGGAGAGGAGAGGAGGCTAGGGTTTGTACCGTGTAATTTTGGGGGGAGTCACATATTTATAGGTAGAGGGAGCTAGGAGACTCCAAATGAGGAGCGGTTTTCGCCCACACAATCGTGATCGAACGACCGAGAGGATGGAGGGGGTTTGGATGGGTTTTGGGCCACTTTGAAGGGGTGTTGGGCTGCAACACACACGAGGCCTTTACGGTTCCCCAGTTAACCGTTGGAGTATCAAACGAACTCTAAATGGCACGAAACTTGACAGGCGGTCTACCGGTGGTATACCAAGGCCGCTTGGCAAACCTCGGTCCATTCTGAGAATGTTTAACACCCGCTCACAACAGGAGACAAAAAGGGGATGCCGGATGACATAGGAGTGCCGGATTGCAAAACGGACAACGGGGAAAATGCTCGGATGCATGAGATGAACACGTATGCACAATGAGATGCACATGATGACATGATAAAATGCAACACGCAAGAAAATGACATGGCAATGACGGTGAATAACTGGCAAACACCTGGCGCATCAGATCCGGGGCGTTACATTATGTCCGGTAAGGCATGTTGAGGTATGATGAGTGGTGATTCTGTTTACCGGTGTGAAATATATTTGTTATACTAATCCTGCAGGGAATGCCTTAACCTCCTGAGTCGACCGTAGATCGAGTCTTGTTCCAGTAACCCCCATACTTGTTTCGTACTACCACTTGTCCCTGTCATATGTAGGATACGGTTCAGTAAGTTGTCAACCCCTTCCTAGCACACACCATACAGAGAGGCCATGGTGGAAGATACCGGCTGCATCCGGTAGACATGCCACCTGGTCCGGGGGCATGGGTGTTTCCCGTTGGAGCCGAGGGGGTAGCTCCCCTAGTTTGCGTGCGTTATAAATTTTGTGATCCCATGCTAGTCGAGGTTGTAGCCTCACCACTTAGAGTTTTGCTTAACGGGTGTCGTGGGTGATTCCAGACACTGGTAAGTTAGGCTGGTGTGTGCGGTCAGGTGTGTTTTCAATTAAAAGACCGTAGACGGAATTAGTCCACGGACTAAAGGAATCCATTACTCACAGGTAAAGAGTACACCCTCTGCAGAGATTATATCTATTCGAATAGCTGTGTCCATGGTTAAGGACTACAGTCTGGGATGGGTCAAGTGTCTGTCTTAGTGTCGGTCTTCGGAGGAAAAATTGCTAAACCAGAACATGGATGATGACTTGTGACTCATGATGATTATGATTACTATTATTATGGACTAACCATTTACATTATTTGAATTATTGAGTATCCCTGGGACGGTTCTACCTCCTGGATATTCACTGTGATTATTATCTTATAAGCCCTTTATGTGGTGTCGCTCAGACGCCCGACTGTGGCATGCTTGTTATTTAAGTTACTTATAAGCCCTTTATGTGGTGTCGCTCAGACGCTCGACTGTGGCATGCTTGTTATTTAAATTATTTATAAGCCCTTTATGTGGTGTCGCACAGACGCCCGACTGTGGCATGCTTGTTATTTAAATTATTTATAATCCCTTTATGTGGTGTCGCTCAGATGCCTGACTATGGCATGCTTGTTATTTAAATTATTTATAAGCCCTTTATGTGGTGTCGCTCAGACGCCCGACTGAGGCATGCTTTATATTATTATCCTTTCAAGGCGTCGCTTCAGACACCCGATCTGTGCATTCTATTTCTACTCCCTTTATTGCATATTCATGTTGTATATGAATAACCTACTTGCGTGCATCATGGATTTTTATTTCGTGACTGACGTTGTGATCATGAAATATTTCAGAGCATGATTATCATTCATTCTGTTATACCTGTGTTCATAATGTTTGCGAGTACATTCAAAGTACTCACTGTCTTGTCCCTGGCTATTGTCTTGGCCAGATTTCTTGCATGGAGAGGAGCGTTGCGATGACGGCCCCGGAACCTATGCAATGATGATAGCAGCCTCGCGAAGATAGGAGTTATCCAGGTCAGCTGTTCCTGCAGGAAATGGAGTCCCATAGATGCTGATGAATCGCAAGCCACTTCCGCCATCAACCACTAGAAACCATTCGTTGTACTCATAGGCCAAAATGGGCTTGTACTACACATTTTGTATTTTGCTTGGAGTTTCTGTATCAAGTTGGTGTCTCATCAGCTAACAGAAATCCTGGGGCTGGTGAGCACAAGGGCCATTTTCTGGGAAATTAATATCCTGGAAAACTGGTCCTGACAACCTTGGTATCAGAGCCAGGCTGGTCATCGGCTAACCCTATCTTGTCCAGGTCAATAAACCTAGATTAACCAATCCACCAGACCTTAACCTAACCCCGGCCAAGCTTCTCGTGTAAGATAGCCACACAGTGACCCCGACACCTTTTGGCAGTCGGTGCCCAACCTATCAGCCTAGCCTGTCGATCACGCGCCAGTGACCGACACCTAAATAGTCTCTTTCGCAAGCATGCGAAGGAAGACTTCGTCCCCTTTTTCTATAAAAAGGGCATGCTAGCCTCGACCCAGCACAACATAGCCTCTTCCCCAAACCGAGCTATAATGCCTGGCCCCATTGTGCACAATGAGACCACAGCAACCAACCTTAGAGGTTTTCTGACCGTGCTAGCAAACCTCACCCGCCGTGCCTTTGCATTAGAAGAGCCCCCAGAATATGTTGTGTACCAAGAGCCCATGAGCGGTGAGAGCCGTCAATTCTGGGCCACTGTGCACGTCTATGGTAGGGGTCTATCGCCAGAACGCCCCTACAGGTTCACCGGAAGGACAACTTCCTTTGAGCCACAAGCCATCCAACTAGCTGCTCGAGAGGCTATAGTTCAACTCCGGCACTTGTCGCCTAGAGTTGACTGTCGCTCGTTCTACTACTACCCCAGCCGTGACGGGTATGGTAGGCACCCCAGGTTGCTAACGGAGATCACGAGACAGATCCTGCATTGTTGCATCTGGTGCGCTATGTAAGTGCACTAGAGGAACTGTTTGATCAAATCACCCTTGATCTGATCGCAGCTCGTGGAGAACTGGTTCGCCGAGCCCCGGCAAGAGGAGAAGATGAGCCCGACGCCGACAACCCAGTCATGCTGTTCAGACAACCGATCGAGTCCTTGAGGTCTACCCCAGCCATCGACCATAATACTCTGGTGTCCCCAGAAGTACTTCGTCGCCTTTTGGGAACACGCTCCAATGGGATTGTGGCCAATAACCCCTGCGATGGTCATCATCGCTACCCCGACCCTGCAGCCCCTCAACTCCATCCAGCTAACCCCGACGGTGAAATCCGTGGAGAAGCCTCGATGTCCACAAGGCACGCCCGCTTAGATATTAATGAGGTAGACTAAGTCACTCGAGTAGTACCAAGCCTTAGTATTTCTAAGCCTCATAATAGTGTGACCTTGTATCGCCATAGATAAATGCAGCCTGCTTGTGTGCCTCTGTTTTGAATAGTAGCCATGCATAAGTATGTTGGCGTGTGGTTGCATTTTTAATTCCGGGTACAGCTACCAAAAACCACCCCGACAACACCCACAGTAATACATCACTTTTGTGAGATATTTGTATCTGTAGCATTGACCCCGACCCCATAGAGCAGAACCGACAAACTAGTTGCCCCTCACCGCGATAAATGACCCAGCCTAGATGCTATATAAAAGGCCACCTCATGACCTTGCCAAGTACCCCTCACCTTGTACACAACTCTCATAGCCATTCCTTGCCATGCCAAGCCCTAGTATTTATCTGAGAACTCCAGATGCAACCCCAGGTAGTTTCGTTAAAATATTGTGGGACTTTACCTGCAGTACCAGGATCACCCCATCCACCTCGAAATATTGGGAAGTGGTGCACATCCCTCCCGCAAACCCAAACCAAGACCCAACGGTAGTCTCCTTCGTGGGGAAATCTATGCCGACTCCGCAAATGGCCATAGGAGCTGCTGCGCACGAAGCGCTTGCTCGCCTTCGATTCGCGGTACCCTATGCCAGCGAACAAGGGTATTATTACTTCCCGAGTCGTGCAGCACCCGGAGAAATAGCATCTTTTCCCGGTGGACGAATTGAGAGAGACCCAGTACTGGCCAACCTTGCCCAGTATGTCATCGCTCAAGAGCGTTTGACCCAACGAGTAATGGGTTATCTCCAGAGCCTCGCTGATTTAAATCCTCGGATCGCCATCGGCAGACCACTGAGGCCTGACCAAGAGAGACACGTTTTTCGACTAGTCAACCCGCTTCCCCCGATAGAAGAGTAGTGTGCCCCAGTACCAGAGACGTTTCCTCAGGACCCTGTCTATTTACCGTTTTCGTTGTAGACGTCACTGCTATGTTTATTGTCCCAACATTTATTTATGTGTTGAAACTTATGCGTGGTATCCTAAATTTGTGCGATGAATTGAATATTTGGTTTCAATTAATGTGTGTAGTTTTTACTGTTGTTAATTTTGATTAACTGTTTTCACTCTCGGTAAATTCTGAAGTGAGATTTTTCCTGAGTTGTTGCAGCGTATATCTCTTCACGACATAGATTTTTATTCACGCAGCACCACGACAGCAGACGCACAACCACAACCACTTGACCACGTGCACTAATTGCAAATCCACATGCACATTTTGCACCTAACTGATCACCTCCCTAGCACACCACAGTCTCTGAAGGAGAGATTTGTGGGTAATTATTCGGGAGCAAGTTGCCTCCAGCACACTGACAACAGTTAGCACCCGACACCACACTTAATCCTCATGATCACCTTCCCCGCGGAGAGCTAACACTCGAGCGGCAGCATCACGACGATCATCGAGGATCATCACGCACAAGAGCACGGAGAACCCCAGCAATGCTGCCAACCCTCCGCACATCAGGATCATGTACCAGTCCGGCATCACCTCCGCCATTAGAACCTCGTTTCGAGCTCCTGCAAACAGAAACGGAGGAGAAGGAAGGAGAAGGAGAAGTGAGGCCAGGTGTGAGGAAGAAGAAAGGAGCACCTCGGACATTTTATAGCTCGAGATCGGTGTACGATGGGCAAAGTCCACCAGCGCCGCTCATCGCTCGATCACCGATGTTCGGAGGCGAATCCACGAGCAGTGCGGACAGCGCATTGGCCCACGAGGTGAGTGCACGCTGCACCGGCAGCTAGCGCGCCGTGCATTACCGCAGTACGGCCTAGATGCTCTACGCGCTAGACGTCACCGGTGGAGAAAGTGCGGGAAAGCGCGCGAGAGAGAGGAATAAGAGAGAGCCAGAGGTAGAAGAAGAGACTGACAGTGAGCCCCGGGTCCATCTGTCAGCCAGAGAGAGCACTATGCTCTCGGATACGACCAGCGTATTTTAGAAATTTATAAATTTATTCTAAATTTACTGTAACCAAAAGTAGAAATTTCTCGTTTTCCCCCAACCATAGATTTTTCCACGCAGTGCCAATATTCCACACTGTAGTTTTACACCACTTAATTGCCCACTCACTGTAGCCACATTTTATTGCATGGGTAGGATGGTTATTTTTGTGATATTACTTTGAGATAGTAGGAGTAATTCTTTTCAAAGCAGCCCTTAGCAAATCTCGAGGATGAGATTTTTTCTTAAGGGGGGGTAGTGTTGTAACACCCCAAAATTTTGACCTTGATTTATTAATTAAAATTTTGCTAGGAAATTAAATTTTTATTTTCTGGTTTTATCTCTTAATTGCAGATCACTCTGTCCCTCTGAATTTTTGAGTTTTTCCTTCTAGGTGGAAACCTTTCAAAAATATTGATGGACTTGTATATCTTCCCAAGACCATTTCTTTTTATCAGTGGAATTATTTCTACAATTATTTTTCCTGAGCTTTATTTCTTTAAAAAAATGATTTTTCATAAGTTTTAGAGTCGCATTTGCACTACAACCCTTTTAAATATTTCTTTAAAATTTCCACCAAAATTTGGGGATGTCATGTGATGTTCCCACATCACTTTTATGCAAAAATCTCTTTTAGTCATTTGGAGATTTTGAGCCCTACCTCAAGTTTTCAAATCTGGTCTAGTTTATAATTTGCACTACAATCTATTTAAATATTTCTTTAAAAATCCCACCATCAACTTTATGCAAAAACCCATTGGTGTTGTTTGAAAAATTTGAGCAAATCATCCTCATCTTCATTCTGGTCCAGTTTAGTGTTTTGCACTGCAACCATATTTTATCTTGCTCTTGTTGCCTTGGGATTTGTCCTGCTTATTGACCACTCTAACAAACCCTTAAGTCCAGGAGATTGGACCCGTTGGAGTATTTTTGGTCCATGCAATAATGCCCTTCACTCTGTCTAGAACTGAAGATTTGCAAAACTTGCACTAACAAGTTTCTGGTTTTGCCCAAATAGCCTTGCCATCATCACTTGCACCTAAAGAGACCCCAACCTAGAGATTTGGGCCACCAGAAGAGATGCATAGATGCCCATGGCATTCTGTCGAGCACCTTATGTTCATGGACAGCTTTGGCATAGTTTTATGTTTGCACTGTGATCTTGCCCCTCTGGACAAACCAGCATGTCCACTAATCTCCTAGCCACCTCTAACCTAGACCTGTTAATTGCCAGCCTCATCCGAGACCTCTAGGCCACCCTGGCTTTTCGTCGAGCACCTGGCGTGCATGCTCTAGGCGCGCCCAGAGCGCACGTTTTGCACGCGCGCGCAACCGAGCCGCTGCGTCTTGCCCTGGGCTTTGCTCACCCCCAGGGCCACGCCCTTTCCTCACCCACTCGCCAGAACCCTCCAAGCCACCCCTGGCGCCCTACAGCGCTGCCGTCAGAGCTCCCTTGGCGGCACACCGGCGTCCGCAGCAGGCTCCTGCCATGGATGGTGCCGCCCGAGCCACTCCAGCGCGCCAGCTCGCCCTTGAATAGCCCGAGTGCATCCACGAGCCCGTCCGCTAGCGCCCATCGCCGCCACGTCGCCCTGCTAGCAACAGAATGGCAGTTCGCCGACACTCTTATCCGCAGCCACGGGAACCGACCTCGACTGCCTATAAAAGGAGCCCCCGATCTCGTCTAGACCCTCAGGCGACCTCAGGCCATCTCCCTAGTGCTAACATAGCCAGCAATCGACGGAGGGAGGCCGTCTGCCTCGTCTCCGGCCAGTTCGGCCGCCGCCACACTCTGGTGCCGTACGTTGCGAGCAGGGCCTCCCCAGTTCTTCCAGCACCACCGTCCGACTACCCTCAACCGTGCGAAGCCGCCCCACCTCTTTAGCCCAATCGGGAGCCACCATAGCTCGAGACCCCGTCCACCCGAAACCACCGTCCGCCGCGGAGCTCGCCGCCGGCGACCCCCTCCACCCCCGCCAGCCTATCGACCACTGGGAAAACCGCCCTGGACCAGCGAATCCATCCCCACCCTCAGAATCCCTCGGGGAGCCGCCGTTCGTGGGCGGAAATCGCCGGAGCCCCGCCACCGCTCGACCAGAGAAGGAAGGAGGGCGCGGGCGACTGGTCAAACCTGACCAGTGGACCCGACGGCCCCACCTGCTAGTGACCCCAGCTCTGCCGACGTGTTTTAAGTGGAAACGTAAAACACAGGAGTACGTCTTCTCTGTCTCGAAAGCGTAAGCCCCCGAACCATTTTTCCTTTTCTGATATTTTATTAAAAACAGAATTTTGACTAAACTTTGACTGGCTATAACTTTTTAAATATAAGTCCAATTGATTTGATTCTTTTTCAGTTGTTTGTCAAATTTTGTCTAGTTTATTTTCATGTTTATTTGAAAATTTTACAAACAACTTTTCGTACTGTTTTGAAACTATGTGTTAATTTAAATTTTCTTAAAATAGGACTTTTGAAGAAGGAAGCAACTTTCAAAACGTGCACCCCACTTACATTCTCTTGAAGGCAAGCATTCTGAACCCCGGCATAATATTTGTTGTGCGTCATTTGATGCAAATATGACACCACCTTGACGCGAAGTATTCGATATTTTATGTGGTGTTATGATCATATTCATGAGTGCATAATGATGATTCCTTGCTGTTGGAATTTGATATGCTTCTGATAGTAATCACCCTCGTATGCCTTTCATGCCTATCGGGAGGAATCCGGGAAAGTCTCTGTCTTGGGTAGACACGAACTTGTCTCTAATAATTCGTTGAGACGATTATGTCCGGTAAGGCATGGTGAGGTATGATGAGTGGTGATTCTTTTTGTTGGTGTGAAATATATTTGTTATGTTAATCCTGCAGGGAATGCCTTAACCTCCTGAGTCGACCGTAGATCGAGTCTTGTTCCAGTAACCCCCATACTTGTTTCGTACTACCACTTGTCCCTGCCATAGGTAGGGTACGGTTCAGTAAGTTGTCAACCCCTTCCTAGCACACACCGTACAGAGAGGCCATGGTGGAAGATACCGGCTGCATCCGGTAGACATGCCACCTGGTCCGGGGGCATGGGTGTTTCCGGTTGGAGCCGAGGGGGTAGCTCCCCTAGTTTGCACGCGTTATAAATTTTGTGATCCCATGCTAGTCGAGGTTGTAGCCTCACCACTTAGAGTTTTGCTTAACAGGTGTCGTGGGTGATTCCTGACACCGGTAAGTTAGGCTGGTGTGTGCGGTCAGGTGTGTTTTCAATTAAAAGACCATAGACGGAATTAGTCCCGATGGACTAAAGGAATCCGTTACTCGTGGGTAAAGAGTACACCCTCTGCAGAGATTATATCTATTCGAATAGCCGTGTCCATGGTTAAGGACTACAGTCTGGGATGGGTCAAGTGTCGGTCTTAGTGTCGGTCTTCGGAGGAAAAATTGCTAAACCAGAACATGGATCATGACTTGTGACTCATGATGATTATGATTACTATTATTATGGACTAACCATTTACATTATTTGAATTATTGAGTATCCCTGGGACGGTTCTACCTCCTGGATATTCACTGTGATTATTCTCTTATAAGCCCTTTATGTGGTGTCGCTCAGACGCCCGACTGTGGCATGCTTGTTATTTAAATTACTTATAAGCCCTTTATGTGGTGTCGCTCAGACGCCCGACTGTGGCATGCTTGTTATTTAAATTATTTATAAGCCCTTTATGTGGTGTCGCACAGACGCCCGACTGTGTCATGCTTGTTATTTAAATTATTTATAAGCCCTTTATGTGGTGTCGCACAGACGCCCGACTGTGGCATGCTTGTTATTTCTTTTATTTATAAGCCCTTTATGTGGTGTCGCTCAGACGCCCGACTGAGGCATGCTTTATATTATTATCCTTTCGAGGCGTCGCTTCAGACACCCGATCGGTGCATTCTATTTCTACTCCCTTTATTGCATATTCATGTTTTATACGAATAACCTGCTTGCGTGCATCATGGATTTTTATTTCGTGACTGACAGTGTGATCATGAAATAATTCAGAGCATGATTATCATTCATTATGTTATACCTGTGTTCATAATGTTTGCGAGTACATTCAAAGTACTCACTGGCTTGTCCCTGGCTATTGTCTTGGCCAGATTTCTTGCATGGAGAGGAGCGTTGCGATGATGGCCCCGGAACCTATGCAATGATGATAGCAGCCTCGCGAAGATAGGAGTTATCCACGTCAGCTGTTCCTGTGGGAAATGGAGTCCCATAGACGCTGATGAATCACAAACCGCTTCCGCCATCAACCACTAGAAACCATTTGTTGTACTCATAGGCCAAAATGGTCTTATACTACACATTTTGTATTTTGCTTGGAGTTTATGTATCAAGTTGGTGTCTCATCAGCTAACAGAAATCCTGGGGTTGGTGAGCACAAGGGCCATTTTCTGGGAAATTAATATCCTGGAAAACCGGTCCTGACAAAAAGGTCAACAACAATCAATTAAGAGATGCAAAGTTGAATAAACGCTCAACGACGTACTGTGTTGGTCCTAGGCTAGACCATGCTAGAGACGCGAGCCTAGAACACTAACAAAATCACAGCGTTGCACGTAAACAAGGGAGGAGAACACTCTGATTTTTTTTCCTTTTTTCACTTTTTTGCACTTTTTCCCTCTTTTTTTGCTCCGCAACAAATTGTTTTTCGAAAAAGTCTACAAATGACCTAAAAACTGCCTAGCCAGAATTTTCTAGACTTAGTTTTTTTTTAAACTGGAACTATTTTTCTGTTAGTTTTTTTAAACTGGAACTATTTTTCTTCTACAGGTGGCACGAAAGTTGGGGAGTCCAACTTGGTCACTGAGGGAGTCCTGGATTAGGGGGTATCCGGACAGCCGAACTATATACTTTGGCCGGACTGTTGGACTATGAAGATACAAGACTCAAGACTTCGCCCCGTGTCCGGATGGGACTCTCCTTTGCATGGAAGACAAGCTTGGCGATTCGGATGTTAGATCTCCTTCTTTGTAACCGACTTTGTGTAACCCTAGCCCGTCCGGTGTCTATATAAACCGGAGGGTTTAGTCCGTAGAAAGGGCACAATCAGAATCATAGGCTAGCTCCTAGGGTTTAGCCTCTTCGATCTTGTGGTAGATCAACTCTTGTAATACTCATATCATCAAGATCAATCAAGCAAGAAGTAGGGTATTACCTCCATCGAGAGGGCCCAAACCTGGGTAAAACATCGTGTCCCCTGCCTCCTGTTACCATTAGCCTTAGACGCACAGTTCGGGACCCCCTACCCGAGATCCGCCGGTTTTGACACCGACATTGGTGCTTTCATTAAGAGTTCCTCTGTGTCGTCACAGCAAGGCTCGATGGCTCCTTCAATCATCAACAACAACGCAGTCCAGGGTGAGACTTTTCTCCCCGGACAGATCTTCGTGTTTGGTGGCTTCGCACTGTGGGCCAATTCGCTTGGCCATCTGGAGCAGATCGACAGCTTCACCCCTAGCCATCAGGCCAGGTTCGGAAACTTGAACGACACGGCCGATATCCGCGGAAACTTGATCTTTGACGGATTCAGGCCTACGCCAGGAGTGCCGAACAGTCAGGACGAGCACGGCTTAGATCTGTTGTCAGGCAATATTCGGGATATCGCCCCTGCAATGGCTCCCGCCCCGGAGGCCGCATACTCATCGGCGGTAGAGCCGAACACAGACTCCACCTCCAAGGAAATCTGTGTCACCGAACCCCCGGACTTGTGTCCGGTTGTAGGTTCCAGATCGTACGCACCCGGGCCCATCGAATCCGATTGGGCTCCGGTAATGGAGTTCACCGCTGCGGATATCTTTCAGCACTCCCCCTTTGGCGACGTGCTAAACTCTTTAAGGTTCCTCTCCTTGTCAGAGGACTCTTGGCTGAACTATGTCCGGCTCGAGGGGGATTCAGACGACGAAGAAAATCTCCGCCCACCCACCACCTACTTAATAGCCACTGTCGATGACGTAACAGACATGCTTGACTCCGACTCCGACGACACCGACGGTATGGACGTTGATGTCTACTACACAACCTTCTTCTTGTAGACGTTGTTGGGCCTGCAAGTGCACAGGTTTGTAGGACAGTAGCAAATTTCCCTCAAGTGGATGACCTAAGGTTTATCAATCCGTAGGAGGGTAGGATGAAGATGTTCTCTCTCAAACAACCCTGCAACCAAATAACAAAAAGTCTCTTGTGTCCCCAACACACCCAATACAATGGTAAATTGTATAGGTGCGGTAGTTCGGTGAAGAGATGGTGATACAAGTGCAAAATAGATAGTAGATAAAGGTTTTTGTAATCTGAAATAATAAAAACAGCAAGGTAACAAGCAGTAAAAGTGAGCGTAAATGGTATTGCAATGATAGGAAACAAGGCCTAGGGTTCATACTTTCACTAATGCAAGTTCTCTCAACAATAATAACATAGATAGAACATATGACAAGCCCTCAACATGCAACAAAGAGTCACTCCGAAGCCACTAATAGCGGAGAACAAACGTAGAGATTATGGTAGGGTATGAAACCACCTCAAAGTTATCCTTTATGTCCTATCTATTCAAGAGTTCGTAGTAAAATAACATAAAGCTATTCTTTCCGCTCGATCCATCATAGAGTTCATACTAGAATAACACCTTAAGATACAAATCAACCAAAACCCTAATGTCACCTAGATACTCTATTGTCACCTCAAGTATCCGTGGGCATGATTATACGATATGCATCACACAATCTCAGATTCATCCAACCAACATAAAAGTACTTCAAAGAGTGCCCCGAAGTTTCTACCAGAGAGTCAAGAACGTGTGCCAACCCCTATGCATAGGTTCCCAATGTCACGAAGCCCGCAAGTTGATCACCAAAACATACATCAAGTGGCACATGATATCCCATTGTCACCACAGATAATCACGGCAAGACATACATCAAGTGTTCTCATAAAAGACTCAATCCAATAAGAAAACTTCAAAGGGGAAACTCAATTCATCACAAGAGAGTAGAGGGGGAGAAACATCATAAGATCCAACTACAATAGCAAAGCTCGGGATACATCAAGATCGTGCCCTAGAGGGAATACGAGAGAGAACACGAGAGAGAGAGATCAAACACATAGCTACTGGTACACACTCTCAGCCCCGAGGGTGAACTACTCCCTCCTCGTCATGGATAGCGCCGGGATGATTAAGATGGCCTCCGGTGATGGGATCCCCCTCCAGCAGGGTGCCGGAACAGGGTCCCGATTGGTTTTTGGTGGCTACAGAGGCTTGCGGCGGCGGAACTCCCGATCTGTCTTCTGTTCTGGAAGTTTTAGGTTACGTAGGTATATATGGGTGAAAGCGGTACGTCGGTGGACCTCCGGGGGGCTCACGAGGTAGGGGCGCGCCCAGGGGGGAGGGGCGTGCCCCCCACCCTCGTGGGCAGCCCGGGAATCCCCTGACGTGCACTCCAAGCCCATCTGGTTGGTTTCCTTCCAAAATTAACTTCTCCAGTTGATTTCGCTCCGTTTTGACTCCGTCTGGTATTCCTTTTCCTCGAAACACTGAAATAGGCATAAAACAACAAATCTGGGCTGGGCCTCCGGTTAATAGGTTAGTCCCAAAAATAATATAGAAGTGGATAATAAAGCCCAATATTGCCTAAAACAGTAGATAAAGTAGCATGGAGCAATCAAAAATTATAGATACGTTGGAGACGTATCAAGCATCCCCAAGCTTAATTCCTGCTCGTCCTCACGTAGGTAAATGATAAAAAAGAATTTTTGATGCGGAGTGATACTTTGGCATAATTTCAATGTAGATCTTCTTAATTGTGATATGAATATTCAGATCCGAAAGATTCAAGACAAAAGTTCATATTGACACAAAAATAATAATACTTCAAGCATACTAATCAAAGCAATCATGTCTTCTCAAAATAACATGGCTAAAGAAAGTTCATCCCTACAAAATCATATAGTCTGGCTATGCTCCATCTTCGTCACACAAAGATGTTCCCAACTTCTATACCCCCGATGACAAGCCAAGCAATTGTTTCATACTCAAATAATCTCAAACTCTTTCAACCTTCACGCAATACATGAGCGCGAGCCATGGATATAGCACTATGGGTGGAATGGAATATGATGATGGGGATTGTGTGGAGAAGACAAAAAAGGAGAAAGTCTCACATCAACTAGGCGTATCAACGGGCTATGGAGATGCCCATCAATAGATATCGATGCGAGTGAGTAGGGATTGCCATGCAACGGATGCACTAGAGCCATGAATGCTCAACAAAAGAAAACTAGTGTGTGTGCATCCAACTCGCTTGCTCACGAAGACCTAGGGCATTTGAGGAAGCCCATTGTAGGAATATACAAGCCAAGTTCTATAATGAAAAATTCCAACTAGTATAAAAAGACAACTTATGAGACTCACTACATGAAGAACAAGGTGCTACTTTGAAGCACAATATATGATACTCACTACATAAAGAACAAGGTGCTACTTTGAAGCACAAGTGTGGAAAAAGAGATAGTAGCATTGCCCTTTTTATTATATATATTTTTTGGGCCTTTTTTTGGCCTTTCCTTTTTTTGGGCCTTTCTTTTTTTTGGCCTTTTTTTATTTTGGCAATGCTCTAATAATGATGATCATCACACTCTCATTACAACATATGAATTACAACTCGAAACTAGAACAAGATATGACTCTATATGAATGCCTCCGGCGGTGTGCCGGGATGGTGCAATGAATCAAGAGTGACATGTATGAAAAATAATGCATGGTGGCTTTGCCACAAATACGATGTCAACTACATGATCATGCAATCGCAATATGACAAAAGTAAAGTATGTCATGATGATGATGATGGAAGTTGCATGGCAATATATCTCGGAATGGCTATGGAAATGCCATGATAGGTAGGTATGGTGGCTGTTTTGAGGAAGATATAAGGAGGTTATATGTGATAGAGTGTATCGTATCACGGGGTTTGGATGCACCGGCGAAGTTTGCACCGACTCTCAAGGTGAGAAAGGGCAATGCACGGTACCGAAGAGGCTAGCAAAGGCGGAAAGGTGAGAATGTGTATAATCCATGGACTCAACATTAGTCAAAAGAACTCATATACTTATTGCAAAAATTTAGAAGTCATCAAAAATCAAGTACTACGCGCATGCTCCTAGGGTGATAGATTGGTAGGAAAAGACCATCGCTCGTCCCCGACCGCCACTCATAAGGATGCACAAGCCAGGTACACTTCATGTTTCAAATTTGTTACACAACTTTAACCATACGTGCATGCTACGGGACTTGCAAACTTCAACACAAGCATTCTTTGAATTCATAATCACCCAACTAGCACGACTTTGATATTATCACCTCCATATCTCAAAACAATTATCAAGCATCAAACTTTTCTTAGTATTCAACACACTCATAAGAAAGTTTCACATATCTTGAATACCAAGTATATTAACATTAAGCAAATTACCATGCTATTTAAGACACTCAAAATAATATAAGTGAAGTATGAGAGATCATCTATTTCTTCAAAACAAATCCACCACCGTGCTCTAAAAGATATAAGTGAAGCACTATGAGCAAAACTATCAAGCTCAAAAGATATAAGTGAAGCACTATGAGCAAAACTATCAAGCTCAAAAGATATAAGTGAAGCACTATGAGCAAAACTATCAAGCTCAAAAGATATAAGTGAAGCACATAGATTATTCTAGCAAATTCCAATTTGTGTAAGGCTCTCTCTCATTAAAGAATTTCAGATCTTGATACTTATTCAAACAGCAAGCAAAGCTAAAGAAAACTACATTGCAAGGATAGCACAACTCATGTGAAGAAGCAAAAACTTAGGCTCAACCGATACTAACCGATAGTTGTTGAAGAAGAAAGGTGGGATGCCTACCGGGGCATCCCCAAGCTTAGATGCTTGAGACTTCTTGAAATATTATCTTGGGGTGCCTTGGTAATCCCCAAGCTTGAGCTTTTGTGTCTCCTTAATTCCTCTCATATCATGGTTTCTCTTTTTATCAAAAGCTTCATTCACAACAAACTCAACAAGAACTCGTGAGATAGGTTAGTATAAACCAATGCAAAACCTTATCATATTATACTGTAGAAAATCACTTAAATTATTATTCAACATTGCATACTAAATGCCTCTGTATATTTAATACTCCTATCCTCAAATAGAATCATTAAACAAGCAAACATACACAAACAATGCAACCATAACAGCAATCTGCCAAAACAGTACAGTCTGTAAAGAATGCAATAGTATCAATACTTCCCTGACTACAAAAATTATGAACTAAAATTCCCACTGTAATAAATTTATCACATCTCAATATGCAAAAAGATTCAACATTAGACCATGCTCTGAATTTTCTAGGGAATTTTTGCAACAGCGGTAAACTTTCTGTTTTCAAACAGCAACATGCAAACTAGCAAAATAAGCATGGCAAAGGCTATCCTTGACTTTTTTATTGAAACTAAAGAGGCAAAACACAATTCTAACTAATAGCAAGCAAAAACTAACAAAATAAATTGACGCTCCAAGCAAAACACATATCATGTGGCGAATAAAAATATAGCTCCAAGTAAAGTTACCGATGAACGAAGACGAAAGAGGGGATGCCTTCCGGGGCATCCCCAAGCTTAGTTGCTTGGTTGTCCTTTAATATTACCTTGGGGTGGCTTGGGAATCCCCAAGCTTAGGCTCTTTCCACTCCTTATTCCATTGTCCATCGAATCGTTACCCAAAACTTGAAAACTTCAACAACACAAAACTCAAAACAAAACTCGTAAGCTCCGTTAGTATAAGAAAATAAAACCACCACTTAGGTACTGTAATGAACTCATTCTAAATTCATATTGGTGTAATATCTACTGTACTCCAACTTATCTATGGTTCATACCCTCCGATACTATTCATAGATTCATCAAAATAAGCAAACAACACATAGAAAACAGAATCTGTCAAAAACAGAACAGTCTGTAGTAATCTATATAAAACGTATACTTCTGGAACCCCAAAAATTATGAAATAAATTTCTGGACCTGAGACATTTATCTATTAATCATCTTTAAAAAGAATCAACCTAAAAGCACTCTCCAGTAAAAAATGGCAGCTAATCTCGTGAGCGCTAAAGTTTCTGTTTTTCACAGCAAGATCACATAAACTTCACCCAAGTCTTCCCAAAGGTTCTACTTGGCACTTTATTGAAACAAAAGCTATAAAACATGATTAATATAGTAGCATAATCATGTGTACACACAAAAACAGTAAGGATAAATATTGGGTTGTCTCCCAACAAGCGCTTTTCTTTAATGCCTTTTAGCTAGGCATGATGATGACAATGATGCTCACATAAAAGATAAGAACTGAAACATAACGGGAGTATCATGAAGCATATGACTAGCACATTTAAGTCTAGCCCACTTCCTATGCATAGGGATTTTGTTAACAAACAACTTATGAGAACAATAATCAACTAGCATAGGATGGTACAACAAGCATAACTTCAAGAATTTAAGCACATAGAGAGGAAACTTGACATTATTGCAATTCCTACAAGCATATGTTCCTCCCTCATAATAATTTTCAGTAGCATCATGAATGAATTCAACAATATAACCGGCACCTAAAGCATTCTTTTCATGATCTACAAGCATAGAAAATTTTCTACTCTCCACATAAGCAAACTTCTTCTTTATAGCATACGTATCATCACAATAATCATCATAAATAGGAGGCATTCTTTCATCATAGTTGCTCATCAAAGCTTGGGGGACAAAAAATATCATCTCCATCAAACATAGCTTCCCCAAGCTTGTGGCTTTGCATATCATTAGCATCATGGATATTAAAGGAATTCATACTAACAACATTGCAATCATGCTCATCATTCAAAAATTTAGTACTAAACATTCTATAGATTTCTTCTTCTAGCACTTGAGCACAATTTTCCTTCCCATCATACTCACGAAAGATATTAAAAAGGTGAAGCGTATGGCCAAACTCAACTCCATTTTTTATAGTTTTCTTTTATAAAATAAACTAGTGCTAAAACAAGAAACAAAAAGATTAGATTGCAAGATCTAAAGATATACCTTCACTTACCTAGCCTCCCCTGCAACGGTGCCAGAAAAGAGCTTGATGTCTACTACACAACCTTCTTCTTGTAGACGTTGTTGGGCCTGCAAGTGCACAGGTTTGTAGGACAGTAGCAAATTTCCCTCAAGTGGATGACCTAAGGTTTATCAATCCGTAGGAGGCGTAGGATGAAGATGGTCTCTCTCAAACAACCCTGCAACCAAATAACAAAAAGTCTCTTGTGTCCCCAACACAACCAATACAGTGGTAAATTGTATAGGTGCACTAGTTCAGCGAAGAGATGGTGATACAAGTGCAAAATAGATAGTAGATAAAGGTTTTTGTAATCTGAAATAATAAAAACAGCAAGGTCACAAGCGGTAAAAGTGAGCGTAAACGGTATTGCAATGATAGGAAACAAGGCCTAGGGTTCATACTTTCACTAGTGCAAGTTCTCTCAACAATAATAACATAGATAGAACATATGACAAGCCCTCAACATGCAACAAAGAGTCACTCCGAAGCCAGTAATAGCGGAGAACAAACGTAGAGATTATGGTAGGGTATGAAACCACCTCAAAGTTATCCTTTCTGTTCTATCTATTCAAGAGTTCGTAGTAAAATAACATAAAGCTATTCTTTCCGCTCGATCCATCATAGAGTTCATACTAGAATAACACCTTAAGATACAAATCAACCAAAATCCTAATGTCACCTAGATACTCCACTGTCACCTCAAGTATCCGTGGGCATGATTATATGATATGCATCACACAATCTCAGATTCATCCAACCAACATAAAAGTACTTCAAAGAGTGCCCCAAAGTTTCTACCGGAGAGTCAAGAACGTGTGCCAACCCCTATGCATAGGTTCCCAATGTCACGAAGCCTGCAAGTTGATCACCAAAACATACATCAAGTGGCACATGATATCCCATTGTCACCACAAATAATCACGGCAAGACATATGTCAAGTGTTCTCATAAAAGACTCAATCCGATAAGAAAACATCAAAGGGGAAACTCAATTCATCACAAGAGAGTAGAGGGGGAGAAACATCATAAGATCCAACTACAATAGCAAAGCTCAGGATACATCAAGATCGTGCCCTAGAGGGAACACGAGAGAGAGAGATCAAACACATAGCTACTGGTACATACCCTCAGTCCCGAGGGTGAACTACTCCCTCCTCGTCATGGATAGCACCAGGATGATGAAGATGGCCTCCGGTGATGGGATCCCCCTCCGACAGGGTGCCGGAACGGGGTCCCGATTGGTTTTTGGTGGCTACAGAGTCTTGCGGCAGCGGAACTCCCGATCTATCTTCTGTTCTGGAAGTTTTAGGGTACGTAGGTATATATGGGTGAAAGGGGTACGTCGGTGGACCTCCGGGGGGCTCACGAGGTAGGGGGGCGCGCCCTGGGGGGAGGGGCGCGCCCCCACCCTTGTGGGCAGCCCGAGGATCCCCTGACGTGCAATCCAAGCCCATCTGGTTGGTTTCCTTCCAAAATTAACTTCTCCAGTTGATTTCGTTCCGTTTTGACTCCGTCTGATATTCCTTTTCCTCGAAACACTGAAATAGGCATAACAACAAATCTGGGCTGGGCCTCCGGTTAATAGGTTAGTCCCAAAAATAATATAGAAGTGGATAATAAAGCCCAATATTGCCTAAAACAGTAGATAAAGTAGCATGGAGCAATCAAAAATTATAGATATGTTGGAGACGTATCAGATGTCGGCGCAGGGGATGATTTGGAACCACCGCCCACGGGGCGCTGGACTGCCACCTCATCATATGATATATACATGGTGGACACGCCTAAGGAGGACAATGGCAACAAAAAGGACACATCGGAGGATAAAACCCCCGGACAAAAGCCAAAACAGCGGCGCAAACGCCACTCTAAGTCCAGCCACAGTAAAAATAGCGATAGCGCGGCTGGAAAATTCGACACCCCAGTCAACTCCAAAGGCAACAACGACCATATGGACCCAGCAATGGAGCCGGATGAGCCAGGTCACACCAAACACAGCCCGGAGCAGACGCCCGAAGACAGCGATCCCAAGGGCCGAACTCATCAACTTGCCTCCGGAGAAGAGTACAGTCCGGACGATGATGCATTAATCATCCCAGAAAAACGTTTGGAACGAGATAACCTCTGCAGAAGGCTTATGACCACTGCGAGAAGCCTAAAGAAGCAGAAGCAAAGGCTTAAGGCCACGCAGGAAATGCTCAACCGCAGATGGAATAAAGTGCTAGACACTAAAGAAAAATATGGCGACGATCGCCACACAAAGAGCTACCCAAAGCGCAAGCTGCTGCCAGAATTCGACGATGAGGCCATTCTGCCGAAGAACAATATGGCCAATAGGCCGGACCAACCACTTCATGACCGTGGTAGAGCAGCTACTGATGCTGCACATGATTTACGTGAGCTCCTGGACAAAAAGGCCGGCGCGACCAGGTCCATCTATTTATCTAGAGGACATGCTCCGGCGCAGGACTATGGTCACCAAAATGATCAGACTGATCGAATACCAGTTTGGAATCAACACCGGACACAACAACAGTCGACAGGATGCCACAACATGTCCAGATACAGAGGGGATGCGCACCCTCCGTGCTTCACCGAAGAGGTACTGGATCACGAATTTCCACATGGATTCAAACCCATGAACATAGAGGCATATGACGGAACGACAGACCCTGGGGTCTGGATTGAGGATTTTATCCTTCATATCCACATGGCTCGTGGGGATGATCTCCACGCCATCAAATACCTACCCCTCAAGTTGAAGGGGCCAGCTCGGCACTGGTTGAAAAGCCTCCCCGAAAATTCAATCGGAAGTTGGGAAGAACTTGAGGACGCTTTCAGGGCCAATTCTCAAGGGACCTATGTCCGACCTCCGGACGCTGACGATTTAGGTCACATAACACAACAGCCCGGAGAGTCCGCCCGTAAGCTTTGGAACAGATTTCTCACTAAGAAGAATCAAATTGTCGATTGTCCGGATGCCGAAGCCCTAGCGGCCTTCAAGCACAGTATCCGAGATGAGTAGCTTGCCAGACACCTCGGCCAAGAAAATCCGAGGACAATGGCAGCCTTAACAAGCCTCATGACCCGCTTCTGTGCAGGTGAGGATAGCTGGTTGGCCCGTAGAGGCACCAGTGACCCGGGCACATCCGAAATTAGGGATGGCAACGGGAAGCCACGGCGCAATAAAAACAAGCATAGAAACAAGGAAGAAAGTCCAGACAACACGGCGGTTAACGCCGGATTCAGGGACCCTCGACCCGGTCAACAAAAGAAGCCATTTAAAGGCAGCAAAGAGGGACCGTCCGGCCTGAACAAAGTCCTGGACAAATTGTGCCAAATTCATGGCACCTCCAAAAAACCTGCGAACCACACTCACAGAGAATGCTGGGTCTTTAACCAGGCCGGCAAGTTAAATGCCGAACACAAGGGAAGGGAAACACCAAGTGAAGATGAGGATGAGCCTCGCCAGCCGAACACTGGGGGACAAAAAAAATTCCCACCAGAGGTAAAAAGAGTAAACATGATCTACGCGACTCATATACCAAAGAGAAGGCGCAAACGCGCACTCAGAAATGTATACACTGTAGAACCCGTTGCCCCCAAACTCAAGCCCTGGTCAGCCTGCCCGATCACCTTTGATCACAGGGACCACCCGACTAGTATCCGGCACGGAGGATCGGCTGCCTTGGTGCTTGACCCAATAATCGATGGATACCATCTCACTCGTGTCCTCATGGACGGCGACAGTAGTCTAAATCTAATATATCAGGACACTGCCCGCAAGATGGGGATAGACCCATCCAGAATCAGGCAAAGTAACACCACCTTTAAAGGGGTGATACCAGGCGTCGAGGCCCGCTGCAGGGGCTCCCTCGTATTAGAGGTGACCTTTGGTTCACCCGACAACTTCAGAAGCGAGGAATTACTCTTCGCCATCGCTCCCCTCCGAAGCGGTTATCATGCATTGCTCGGAAGAATGGCCTTCGCTCGCTTCAACGCAGTACCACACTACGCCTACCTTAAACTCAAGATGCCCGGTCCACGTGGCATCATCACCGTTAGCGGAAACACAGAGCGTTCCTTACATGCGGAAGAGTATGTGGCGGCTCTAGCAGCCGGACACTAAGCGACCTCTCCTATCAGAACACACGATCGGTCGTTAAGACCACGGACACGGTTAGACGAGTCCAGCGCACCACCATCAGTAACAGCCCAGATAAACCTTAGCCGTGTGCTATACAAGTAATCCCATAGAGGACATCAGGGGCTGCAAACATGCAATAAAGCCCACCTTTTGGCTTGACCTTATTAACAGGCCAATGTCTAACACTTCTACTATCCATTGATAATAACCAACTCTTCGCATGATTATGCCATACTCTTTTACTTGAGTTTTCCTCTTTACAGAAACCATTCGTGCGACACCCTACCAGGACAATGCACAACGGAGACAAAGGCGCAGACGTGCAGCAGGGCCCTGCTCAAAGGTTTCTCTTTACATTAAGCCCATGTGTAAACCTTCTTTATTGTCTCTTGTTGCTTGACATCCCATGGGTACTCCATACACCCACAGGGGATACTGCCGTTATTGGCATTTCACCACGATAGACTAACACACATACCTGGCAAAACAGGGTTCATAATTAAGGGCGCTATTCAGCCCAGTATATGTTATAAAGTTCGAATACCTTCGGGAGTGTTTGGCATTGCGAGTTTGACCTTATATGCATCAGCTCCGAATCATGTCTTTGGTCAAATGTTCGGTTTGCCCGGCTCCTGGGTTTGTTGCCTTACATTCCGCTTCTATCGGCTAAGGCGGCCAAAGGAGAACTACTGCGATTGTGCCTTGGTTATTCCGGATGAGCACCTCAGTAGAGAAGGCCGAAAACTGGCTGTCATGATATAGCGAGAGACTGGTCAACCACTCGAGGACTCATCGGAATCTTTGGGATTCCTCCGCATTAACGAAGGGCCATTTCCCGGTCATGTACATATGCGCCCGTATCCAGATGCATGCGAAGGTACCAGGGGCTACATAGTAGCCCCATCATCAAACTCCTATGGCTAAGTGAAAGTGTTACAGCTATATAGTCCGGTTGCCTAGTTCGACGTGCAATCACCTCCTTAATGGACCAAGACGTTGGATCAAGTGTGATTACGCACATTTTTTCGAACACCCCCGCATTGTATGTGTGGGGGCTGAAGCCAATGACTGCTAACTTTCAGGTTATATATATATACATCAAACGGCCGCACAGGAGGCACGATAACACTTTCGGGCGAAAGTATAAACATAGCCTCTATAATCAAAATAGAATTGTTTTTACAATTGAACGACTTGTCACTCAAACATGACACTCTTCGAGCACTGAGCCTCTATTAAACGAGCACCTTCTGTCACCTGCTCAAAATAGTGCTCGGCTAGATCCCAGCTTCCTGCCGGATTCTGGGTTGCAATGATGGTGGCCTCCATATCCGCCCAATATGTTTTGACACGGGCAAGAGCTATCCGCGCACCCTCTATGCATGCCGACCTCTTCATGGCATCGATTCGTGATACGGCGCCAAGGAATTGTTGCACTAAACCAAAATAACTGTCCGGCCTCGGTCCCTTCGGCCATAGATGGTCTATTACAGACCTCATTGCAAGACCGGACAACCTATGGAGCTCGGCCACAGCGGCCATCCTTTCACTCAATGGAAATGGGCGTGTTGGAGCACTGAATTGCGACGAGAACAACCTTTCTACTTCACTATCTTTCTGGTCCTTGAAAAACTTGGTCGCATCAGCCGTACTTTCTGCCTAATCCGCATACGCGTCTGCAGCGCTCCAGAGCCGATCCAGAGGAGCATACTTTGGATCTAAGAACTTCATCCCCAACAAATAGGGGTTTCCAGCCGCGATTTCTCTGGCCTGTCAAAGCTCCTCCCCCGCATACCTAATTTCGGAACGTGTCTCCTTGGCCGCATCAAGGGCCTTCTTCAGGTCAGCCGACTTCGCCTGATTCTCCTTTTCAAGGAGTTCGTACCGGCCGGCGGCATATCTCAGCTCCACAGCCATCTCGGCTATTTTATCTTCGCTTCGGCGATGAGCAGCCTGTTTGGCTCTCAAATCTTTGGCCGCCTTTAGGGCAGTCGCATTGCTAGCCCGGGCTTGTTCCTTGGTAGGGCAAGTTCCGCCCTCAGGGCCTCCACGGCAGCAGCTTTGCCTGCAGCCAATGCATATCACATTGACATTATGCTCCTCTTAATATTTCCTATAACAAATGAGGAAAACAGAGCACATACTCTGTGACTCGTCAAGCCGCTCGTTCACAAGCGTGATGTCAGTGTCCACAACTTCAATTTGTCGCCTCAGTTCGACGAATTCAGCGGTCTGGTCTACTGCTGGACCCTTAGCCACCTGCGCATGAATGCAGTGAGATCATTACTTGGGAGTTTGATCCTTCGTTTGCCGCCTAGGACTGGCAACCAGAGTCTCAGGGGCTACTATCTATACAGAGCACACCTAGCGCATGCGGTACAACCAAAAAATTACGTATGTACCTCAAAGCCTTTGAGCAGGCTCGTAAAAGCTTCATTCAACCCGCTTGTGGTGGATGAAATCTTCTCAAGCACCGTGCCCATTAACGCACGGTGATCCTCCGAGAGAGCAGCTTGCTCCAGAAGGCCCGTCAGCGTTTCCGGCCTGCCGCCGTACTGTACCGAACCCTTCTTATTGCCCCCCGTGGGAGCCGAACGATCCGGGCTCAGGGCGCCAAAGTGTTAGCTTCTGGCCTCGGCGAATCTGGATTCCTCCATGACGACACCTCAGGGTCGCCCGCCCCATGGGGCGGAGAGGCAGGTGGGGTTTCACTCTCCATCATCTCCGGAAGAAGATCCCCCGAAGACGAACTCTGTCGAGAAGAGCTACTAGCCGGACTGCAAAGGATGGATCCTGGTTATTGTTCCCGGAGGAGGAAGCAGTAGCTTTGTACTTACGATTAACTTACAGCTCGGTGGAGGGCTGGCCCGTTTGCGGGCACAGCACGGTGAGGATGCCCTCCGGGGTAGGGCCCCTGGTGAAGTTTTCTTCCCTTGTCTAGGCACCTCCATTTCCAAGTCATCGGAGGCGGACCTCTTCTTCTCGCGGGGGGAGGAGACCTTATATTCCCCTCCCCGACTATCCTCCTTCATGGAGACAGTAATTCCCCCAGTTTGGATGTGCAATGTTTGAAGCTCTGCTTCTCTACTCTTCCCTTTGTCTTTCCCCGAGGGCACTTGACTTAGCACACGACTAAGCATCCTGGCTATTGTAGGGCTAGGCGAGCCTTCGAGAAGTGGCGCCGGACACCTGATTCTCTCCGCCTTGCTGAGCCAATCTTGGCCACGGAAGGTTTTTAGAATAATGTTGTGATAAATATAAATGAAGTGTTCGGTTTCAGGGTTACTTACTTGGGTATCTGAGCGGTTGCAGCTCAGACCCGCATCCTCCATGGTGTTCGGACACTTTACTTGTGGTCCGAAGAATAACCTATACATCCCTTCGAGCGTCATGCCAAAGAAGTGCTGAATGGTTCGCGGACCTTCCGGGTTGAACTTCCACATTCGGAGAGGCCGACGTTTGCATGGCAAGATCCGTCGGACTAACATTACCTGAATTACGCTGACAAGACTGATGTCCCTCTCAAGAAGCTCCCGAATGCGGCTCTGCAATGTCGGTACGTCATTAGCAGGCCCCCAGTCCAGTCCCACGTTGGCCCACGACGCCATTTGAGGCGGAGGGCCCGAGCGGAAGTCGGGGGCAGCCGCCCACTTTGTGCCTCGGGGAGCCGTGATGTAGAACCACCTCCGCTGCCATAGATCGCACACCTCCGGGAAGAAGCCCTCTGGCCATGGGGCACCGGCATTTCTTCTTATTACAGCGCCTCCGCACTCCGTGTGTCGCCCCTCGATCGCCTTCGGCTTTACATTGAAGGTCTTGATCCATAAGCCAAAGTGCGGGGTGATGTGGAGGAAGGCTTCGCACACGATGATAAATGATGAGATGTGAAGGATGGAGTCTGGAGCTAGATCATGAAAATCTAGCCTGTAATAGAACATGAGCCCTCTCACGAAGGGATTGAGGGTGAAGCCTAGGCCACGGAGGAAGTGAGAGACAAATACGACGCTCTCGTTGGGCTCGGGAGTAGGGATGACCTGCCCTGGAGCAGGAAGCCCGTGCTTGATGTCGGCGGTCAGATCTCTGACCTCCCTAAGCTTCACGATGTCCTCCTCTGTGACAGAGGAGGCCATCCGCTGGCCTTGAAGGTTGGATCCTGACATGATTGAAGATCCGAAGTGCCTAAGCTTGAGCTTCGGGTGTTGGAACTCGAGATGCGGAAAGACGCAAGCGTGGTAAGAGAGAGGGATAGGCCTCGGCCCCTCTATAAAGGGGGTGAATATCAAGCGTCCTCAGCGTAACCATTTGGGACTTGCCTAAAAACACGGGGTTATACCAACATGCGTAGTGGGGTTGCCCGCACCCGTATTGATGGGAAGCCCACAATAAGGGGAACACGATCTCTGCTTTGACGAGGCATGCCAATAAAACCGCCTTGAAGTGCGTGTCGTGGCAGGCCGAGAAAAACCGGTTCGTATCAAACCAGGCCGCGGCGTAAGGGCACACCGTAAAAAAATGTCAGCAGATTAGATTTGTAAAATGTTATGCTCTCTACGATGGTGTGTGGAAATTATCTTGCAGATCTGGACACGGTTTAAGTGTTCGAGAATTACTTTGGAGTATCCGGAGATGGAACCCGCCTTGCAATGCCGAAGACAATCTGCACGCCGGACTCATCGTCATTGAAGCCTGGTTCAGGGGCTACTGAGGGAGTCCTGGATCAGGGGGTATCCGGACAGCCGGACTATATACTTTGGTCGGACTGTTGGACTATGAAGATACAAGACTCAAGACTTCGTCCCCTGTCCGGATGGGACTCTCCTTTGCGTGGAAGACAAGCTTGGCGATTCGGATGTTAGATCTCCTTCTTTGTAACCGACTTTGTGTAACTCTAGCCCCCTCCGGTGTCTATATAAACCAGAGGGTTTAGTCCGTAGAAAGGGCACAATCAGAATCATAGGCTAGCTCCTAGGGTTTAGCCTCTACGATCTCGTGGTAGATCAACTCTTGTAATACTCATATCATCGAGATCAATCAAGCAGGAAGTAGGGTATTACGTCCATCGAGAGGGCCCAAACATGGGTAAAACATCGTGTCCCCTGCCTCCTGTTACCATTAGCCTTAGACGCACAGTTCGGGACCCCCTACCCGAGATCCGCCAGTTTTGACACCGACAGTCATGACTCGTAGTAGGCATGATCTGGAAATAAAAAACAAAGCAGCAAATACTGGACTCGGACTGGTGGCGGAGATTAATCTGGTGGAACTCGGACTAGTGGCGGAGATGAATCTGGTGGAACTCGGACTGGTGGCGGAGATGAATCTGGTGGAACTCGGACTAGTGGCAGAGATGAATCTGGTGGAACTCGGACTGGTGGCAGAGATATGTAGGTTAGTGGAACACAGACTAGTGGCGAAATTGTGATGGAGGTGGACTCGGATTAGCGTGATGGCGGCGGATATGTGGTATTTGGCAGCGGCTATTATGATGGTGGTAATGATAGCGGTGACGACGATGGTGGTATATGGCAGCGGTGGTGATGATGGTGGTATATGGCAGTGGTGGTGATGATGGTATGGCGGCGATGTGACAACTTGTGAACAGAACTCGAAACTAAAGGACTAGACACTAAGACCAGCAACTTGACATGACGATGCAACCGCAAATTCAACAAAGCAAATACAGAAAAGATTATGCTATGGCTCAGATTGATTTGGATATGATGAACTAACCCTAATTTTTTTTTGGCTTTTTCGTGGACTATAGGTATGAATAACAAACTCCATCTAAACTACGAAAAACTATAAAATCTCACCGAGCAACCTGGAAATCCGATACCACTTGATAGAGGCGAGGGTGTCCTGATGTTTCGATGAGATAGTTGTCGTTTTTTGTGGGAGTCGACCTTGATGATCCTACTACGAACATGTGAGACGTCGTGCCTTAGCAATCGCTAAACCAACTTCCGAGGGGTTATTGACCACGCCGGAGCATGATCAACGTGACCACGAGGGTCTATTTCCTGTGAGCAAATGAAGAACAAGGAAGAAACTGAGATTGCCATCTTGATATTTCGAATATAAGAGGAAAGCTTTATTGGTGAAACTGGTTTCTGTGACGTGTTGGTCTGGTCGTTGAAAACAAACAAAGTATGCAAAGTTGCAGCTATGGCGAACTTTTAATCTAAACAAAACCCAAAGTCTAAATGATGCCCTAAGGGTTGTATATATGGAGGAAGAGAGGGGAATTTCGTGGCCCTTGGAGGAGGGATCCGAAACCAACCCTAACTCTTCTTTCCCCACACATACGGACTCTAAAAACAGCCTATACTTAAGTATTTCGAAATTACATGGGCCTGGCCCAATAATAAGGTGAGGCAGCACCTAGAATAGCCTCTGGATGAAATTTATGAAGTGACAACTTGTATATTTCGTCCAAGGCTTCATGCACTCATTATGGTGGCTTCAAAGTCCTGAAATCATCACTTGTAACTCCGTTCTTGTTCCCCTTGCACATGCCATCATCTCCATGCTTGAACTTGCTTCAAGGTTCATCTTTCTTGTCCAAGCTAGGCCCTTCATTTGTAAGCAAAACAAATGTACCCAGTTTAGGCAGCATCATATTCTCATGAACATTAGAATCGTTACCAAGAAACGAAAGTACCTGGTAATTCAATTGGCCTGTGCGAGCTCTAGTAATTGGTCCAGTACATATAGCAGTAGGGGATGTGGCTGTAACAATGGTATTGATGTCCTCATCAATGATAGATGCCATGAGATGGCTGAAAGTGGAGGGTTGCGTGAGGACGTTGGTGGGCTCCAGAAGCGAGGTCGGTGCGCGCAAGTGGGTGACACCAGACGAACCCAGGTTCAGGGCCCTCCAGAGAGGTAACACCCCTAGTCCTGCCGAAATGGTATGAAATGCACAAGGGCTACAATGGTGCTCCTGAAGCTGTATGGTGGAGGAGGAAGAAGGAGCTAGCTCTCCATTCCTTGCCTCTCATGTGAGTGGGTGAGTGAGTGAGTGAGTCAGTGAGAGTGTGTGTGTGTGTGTGTGTGTGCACGCGTGCGCGCAATGAGCTAAGAGTCCACCAAGATGCTTTGCATGGAGGGCGCCTGGGGGTCTTATAGACCGACCCCCCAGGGATACAATGGTAAAGTTACATGGACGCGAGGCCCTGGTGTCATCGTCCTGATCCGGCCGTGGGGCGTACCGGCTGCCGGATCCACCGGACGCGGGTATCGCGGGAGGCATAGCACTGTAGGGCGTCACCCCCTTCGTCATAGGGCGGTCGGCATCATGGGTCTACCGTGGCGGACCACGCGAGTGCCGGTCACCCGGGTCTGCGGGGCGGTCGCGCTGTAGCTACGCTTCCCCGTCGTGGAGGGCTGTCTTCTCATACGGATGGATGGGATGGCCACTGACCCGTTGCTAGACGGCTTGTGGCCTGCTGGTTGGTCGGGTTGTCGCCTCAAGTCGGCCCGCACGGAGAGACCATATGGAGTGCCAGCCAGACTAAGGGGCGCTAGCCTCCCTGATGTTTTCAAAAGGTGCTTGGGCTTGATTCGGGCTCCGGTGCCTACCCGGGGGTCATCCCCCTGATAGTAGTCCCCGAAGCTGTGAAGGCCCGCCTACTCCAGGAGGCGGGCCTTTGCAGCTTACCCCTCAGAGGACCCGGCAAACAACAGAGCACCCGGACCTGGCCAGGGGTCGCCCCACTGCCGGTTTGCTATGCCCAGCCAAATCGCAGAGTGGGAGAGCCCGCCGGTCAAACCGGCGTGACGATTCACGCCCGCCATGGTCAGGTGGACCGCCACATGCGGCCCAACGGCAGGCGAGGCCCTACCAGGCCACGCACGCGACGGGACGAGATGGCAAGTTGGGCCTTACCAGGCCGTGCCCTCGGCCCGCACATCGGATTTATTGCGGCATCGTCCATCGATTGGGTTTCCCGACACAGTTACTGCCCATGCGTTATGCGCCACATCGTGAGGGGGTAAGGATCATGGGCACAAACGATCCCAATCCCCCATGTTTTCCTGTGGGTTTAAATGGAGGGGTGATAGGTCTCCATCGTATCTATAATTTTTTATCATTCCATGCCAATATTATACAACTTTCACATACTTTTGGCAAAAATTTATATGATTTATTGGACTAATATATTGATCTAGTACCCAGCGCCAGTTTTTGTGTGTTCAACCTAAGTCCAAATGCAAAAAAATTACAGAGGTTTATTTTGGAATATATGTGAACTTCTTAAAGAAGAATCAACACAAGACGGTGCTCGAGGGGGCCACTAGGCACCAGGGCGTGCCAGGGGGCGCGCCCTGATAGGTAGTGGGTAAATCATAAGGCGGTTGTTGCCCTTCTTTCACTGCAAGAAATATAATTTATGGATAAAAATCCCCTCAAAATCTCAGCCGAATCAGAGTTACGGATCTCCGGGAATTTAAGAAATGGTGAAGGGCCAGAAAACAGAACCTGAAACAGAAGAGAACAAAGAGAGATCTAATCTAGGAGGGGCTCCTGCCCCTCTTCCGCCATGGAGACCATGGACCAGAGGGGGAACTCTCCTCCTATCTAGGGGGAGGCCAAGGAAGAAGAAGAAGAAGAAGCAGGTGGGCTCTCTCCCCCTCTCTCCTGGTGGTGCCGGAACACCGCCGGGGCAATCATCGTGACAATGATCTACACCAACAACTTCACCATCGTCACCACCAACTCTCTACCTCTCTATGCAATGGTGTAACACCTCTTCTCCCCGCTGTAATCTCTACTTAAACATGGTGCTTAATGCTATATATTATTATTCAATGTTGTGTTGCCATCCTATGATGTTTGAGTAGATTTGTTTTCTCCTATGGGTTTATTGATGGTCATGATTAGTTTGAGGTGTATATTTTATTTTGGTGTTGTCATATGGTGCCCTCCGTGTCATGCAAGCGTTTGGAATTCCCACTGTAGGGTATTGCAATACATTCATGATTTGCTTATGGTGGGTGGCGAGGGTGACAGAAGCTTATACCCAAGTAAGTGGGTTGTTGCGTATGGGATAAAGAGGACTTGATACTTAATGCTATGGTTGGGTTTTACCTTAACGATCTTTGGTAGTTGCGGGTCCTTGCTAGATTTCCAATCATAAGTGCATATGATCCAAGAAAAAGGGTATGTTAGCTCATGCCTCTCCCTCAGATAAAATTGCAATAATGATTACTGGTCTACTTATCGATTGTCTATGGACAAAATACTTATCTTGTGTTATAAAAATCTTTCTACTAAACAACTAAGAGAAACTCAAGCAGACCCTGCATCCCGCCCCTACCCGGGAAATAACCGCCAAAATGCGGGTCGGGGCGGAAAAACCTGCCCGATTAGACCCCGCATCTCGCCCTGGCCCGCAAAAAATTTTAGGGGGCGCGGCAAAATCTCGGCCCCAACCCGCGAATTCGTGGATTTCCCCGTCACAGCTGCGGTGCCCTGCATCACAGAGAAGTAGTTGGCGGGAGGGACATTTCATCTCGCGCGCATTTCCCCACCCCCTTCCGCCGCCGACCACCTTTGCTTCCGCCCGCCCGCGGCCGACGATTCTGCCAAATCTGCGGGTAGAAACGCATGGCGGGGTGCTACGTCTTGAGCTTGCGTTGGTTTTCCTTGAAGAGGAAAGGGTGATGCAGCAAAGTAGCGTAAGTATTTGCCTCAGTTTTTGAGAACCAAGGTATCAATCCAGTAAGAGGCTCCTCAAAAGTCCCACGCACCTACACAAACAAACAAAGAACTCGCAACCAACGCAATAAAGGGGTTGTCAATCCCTTCATGGCCGCTTGCGAAAGTGAGATCTAATAGAGATAGTATGATAATGTAAATATATTTTTGGTATTTTATAATATAGATGCAAAAAGTAAAGATGCAAATAAAAGTAGATTGGAAGCGAATATGATAAGAGATAGACCCGGGGGCCATAGGTTTCACTAGTGGCTTCTCTCAAGATAGCATAGATATTATGGTGGGTAAACAAATTACTGTCGAGCAATTGATAGAAAAGCGAATAATTATGAGATTATCTAGGCATGATCATGTATATAGGCATGACGTCCGCAACAAGTAGACCGACTCCTGGTTGCATCTACTACTATTACTCCACACATTGACTGACTCCTGCCTGCATCTAGAGTATTAAGTTCATAAAGAACAAAGTAACGCATTAAGCAAGATGACATGATGTAGAGGGATAAACTCAAGCAATATGATATAAACCCCATCTTTTTATCCTCGATGGCAACAATACAATACGTGCCCTGCAACCCTTTCTGTCACTGGGTAAGGACACCGCAAGATTGAACCCAAAGCTAAGCACTTCTCCCATGGCAAGAAAGATCAATCTAGTAGGCCAAACCAAACTGATAATTCAAAGAGACTTTCAAAGATAACTCAATCATACATAAAAGAATTCAGAGAAGATTCCAATATTATTCATAGATAAACTTGATCATAAACCCACAATTCATCGAATCTCGACAAACACACCGCAAAAAGAGTTTGCATCGAATAGATCTCCACAAGAGAGGGGGAGAACATTGTATTGAGATCCAAAAAGAGAGAAGAAGCCATCTAGCTAATAACTATGGACCCGTAGGTCTGTGGTAAACTACTCAC
This sequence comes from Triticum aestivum, assembly GCF_018294505.1. Classification (NCBI taxonomy): domain Eukaryota; kingdom Viridiplantae; phylum Streptophyta; class Magnoliopsida; order Poales; family Poaceae; genus Triticum; species Triticum aestivum. The sequence continues at coordinate 411,243,760 of NC_057801.1, forward strand.
AACTCATCGGAGGGGCTATGGTGTTGATGTAGGAGCCGTCCGTGGTCGATTCCCCCTCCGGCAGAGTGTCGGCAAAGGCTCTAAGATGGGATCTCGTGGATACAGAAGGTTACGGTGGTGGAAATTGTGTTTCATTGGCTCCCTGGATGTTTTCGAGGTACGTAGGCTTATATAGGAGGAAGAAGTATGTCCGTGGATGCTCGAGGGGCCCACGAGACAGGGGGCGCGCCCTATAGGGGGGGGGGGCGCCCTCCTATCTCGTGGAGGCCTCGGCTGCTTCTTGACTTGCTCTCCAAGTCCTATGGATCACGTTCGTTCCAAAAATCACGCTCCCGAAGGTTTCATTCCGTTTGGACTCCATTTGATATTCCTTTTCTTTGAAATACTGAAATAGGCAAAAAAGACAGCAATACGGGCTGGGCCTCTGGTTAGTAGGTTAGTCCCAAAAATGATATAAATGTGTAAAATAAAGCCCATAAACATCCAAAAGGGGTAATATAATAGCATGTAAAAATCAAAAATTATAGATATGTTGGAGACGTATCAAGCATCCCCAATCTTAATTCCTGCTCGTCCTCGAGTAGGTAAATGATAAAAAAGAAATTTTTGATGTGGAATGCTACCTAGCATAATTCTTTATGTAATTTTCTTTATTGTGGCATGAATGTTCAGATCCAAATGATTCAAAATAAAAGTTCGTATTGATAAAAGAAATAGTAAGACTTCAAGCATACTAATAAAAGTAATCATGTCTTCTCAAAATAACATGGCAAAGAAAGTTCATCCCTACAAAATCATATAGTTAGGCTATGCTTCATTTTCGTCACACAAAGATGTTCCCAACTTCTATACCCCCGATGACAAGCCAAGAAATTGTTTCATACTTAAATAATCTCAAACTTTTTCAACCTTCATGCAATACATGAGCGTGAGCCATGGATATAGCACTATAGGTGGAATAGAATATGATGATGGGGATTGTGTGGAGAAGACAAAAAAAGAGAAAGTCTCACATTAACGAGGATAATCAACGGGCTATGGAGATGCCCATCAATTGATGTCAACATGAGGAGTAGGGATTTCCATGCAACGGATGCACTAGAGCTATAAATGAATGCTCAACAAAAGAAAACTAGTGGGTGTGCATCCAACTTGCTTGCTCACGGAGACCTAGGGCATTTGAGGAAGCCCATCGTAGGAATATACAAGCCAAGTTCTATAATGAAAAATTCCCACTAGTATGAAAAAGACAACTTATGAGACTCACTATATGAAAAACATGGTGCTACTTTGGAGCACAATATATGAGACTCACTACATGAAGAACAAGCTGCTACTTTGAAGCAGAAGTGTGGAAAAAGGGATAGTAACATTGCCCTTTTTATTTATTTTCTTTTTTTATTTTTTTATTTTCTTTTCTCTTTTTTTGGGCCTTCCTTTTTTTCTTTTTGGCCTTTCTTCTTTTTTTCTTTTTTTTTCTTTGGGCAATGCTCTAATAATGATGATCATCACACTTTCATTGATTACAACATATGAATTACAACTCGAAACTAGAACAAGATATGACTCTATATGAATGCCTCCGACGGTGTACCGGGATGGTGCAATGAATCAAGAGTGACATGTATGAAAAATAATGCATGGTGGCTTTGCCACAAATACGATGTGAACTACATGATCATGCAATGGCAGTATGACAAAAGTAAAGTATGTCATGATGATGATGAACGGAACGGTGGAAAGTTGCATGGCAATATATCTCGGAATGGCTATGGAAATGCCATAATAGGTAGGTATGGTGTCTGTTTTGAGGACGATATAAGGAGGTTTATGTGTGATAGAGCGTATCGTATCACGGGGTTTGGATGCACCAGCGAAGTTTGCACCAACTCTCAAGGTGAGAAAGGGCAATGCACGGTACCGAAGAGGCTAGCAATGGTGGAAAGGTAAAAGTGCGTATAATCCATGGACTCAACATTAGTCAAAAGAACTCATATACTTATTGCAAAAATTTAGAAGTCATCAAAAATCAAGCACTACGCGCATGCTCCTAGGGGGGATAGATTGGTAGGAAAAGACCATCGCTCATCCCCGACCGCCACTCATAAGGATGCACAAGCCAGGTACACTTCATGTTTCAAATTTGTTACACAACTTTAACCATACGTGCATGCTATGGGACTTGCTAACTTCAACACACGCATTCTTTAAATTCATAATCACCCAACTAGCATGACTTTAATATCACTACCTCCCTATCTCAAAACAATTATCAAGTATCAAATTGATCATAGCATCCAATTCACTTCCTATTATACCCAACTTGGATGCCTACCATTCTAGGACCAATTTATAACCATAGAAAATACCATTCTGTTCTAAAAGACTCTCAAAATAATATAAGTGAAGCATGAGAGACTAGCAATTTCTACAAAAATAAGCCACCGCCGTGCTCTAAAAGATATAAGTGAAGCACTAGAGCAAAAACTATCAAGCTCAAAAGATATAAGTGAAGCACATAGAGTATTCTAGCAAATTCTAATCAAATAGGCTTCTCCCAAAAGGTGTGTACAGCAAGGATGATTGTGTTAAACTAAAAAGCAAAGACTAATATGATACACGATGCTCCAAGCAAAACACATATCGTGTGGCGAATAAAAATATAGCTCCAAGTAGAGTTACCAATGAACAAAGACGAAAGAGGGGATGCCTTCCCGGGGCATCCCCAAGCTTAGGCTTTTGGATGTCCTTGAATATCTTGGGGTGCCATGGGCATCCCCAAGCTTAGGCTCTTGCCACTCCTTATTCCATAGTCCATAAAAGCTTTACCCAAAACTTGAAAACTTCACAACACAAAACTCAACAGGAAATCTTATAAGCTCCGTTAGTGAAAGAAAAGAAAACCACCACATAAGGTACTGTAATGAACTCATTATTTATTTATTTTGGTGTTAAACCTACTGTAATCCAACTTCTCTATGGTTTATAAAATAATTTACTAGCCATAGATGCATCGAAATAAGCAAACAACACACGAAAAACAGAATCTGTCAAAAACTGAACAGTCTGTAGCAATCTGTAACTAACGCAAACTTCTATAACTCTAAAACTCCTACCAAAATAGGAAGTACTGGACAATTTGTCTATTGATCAGCAGCAAAAATAATCAACGCAAAAGCACGTTTCTCTGATATAACAAAACTAAATTCGTGCGAGCAAAGTTTATGTTTTTCAGCAGAATCAAATCAACTATCATCGTAGGTTATCCTATAGGTTCTACTTGGCACAAACACTAATTAAAATATAAAAACACATCTAAACAGAAGGTAGATGCAAGATTTATTACTAAACAGGAACAAAAACAAAAAACACAAAGAAAATTGGGTTGCCTCCCAACTAGCGCTATCGTTTAACGCCCCTAGCTAGGCATAAAAGCGAAGATAGATCTAACGAGTGCCATCTTTGGCACTAAATTCATAAGTAGCCTGCATGATAGATTCATAAGGTAATTTGACTTTCTTTCTTGGAAAGTGCTCCATGCCTTTCTTTAATGGAAATTGGAATCTAATATTCCCTTCCTTCGTATCAATAATTGCGCCAATCGTTCTAAGGAAAGGTCTACCAAGAATAATAGGGCAAGAAAGATTGCAATATATATCAAGAACGATAAAATCTACGGGCACCACATTTTTATTTGCAACAATGAGAACATCATTGATCCTTCCCATTGGATTTTTAATGGTGGAATCCGCAAGGTGCAAATTTAAAGAGCAATCATCAAGATCATGGAAACCTAGAATATCACATAAAGTTTTCGGAATCGTGGAAACACTAGCACCCGAATCACACAAAGCAAAACACTCATGATCTTTAATTCTAATCTTTATAGTAGGTTCCCACTCATCATTAAGTTTTCTAGGTATAGAAACTTCCAAATTAAGTTTTTCATCATAAGATTGCATCAAGGCATCAACAATATGTTTGGTAAAAGCTTTCTTTTGACTATAAGCATGCGGGGAATTAACAATGGATTGCAACAAGGAAATACAACCTTCTAAAGAACAATTATCATAATCAAATTCCTTGAAATCCGAGAGAGTGGGTTCAATGCTATTTAAAGTTGTGACCTCTCCAATCCCACTTTTACCAAATTTAGCATCAAGATCTAAAAACTCCGAATTCTTGGGACGCCTTCTAGGTAAAGTTGACTCATCATATGTCCCATAATTATCAAGATTCATGTTGCAAAACATAGATCTAATAGGAGACGCATCAATAACTTTAAGATCTTCATCATTATTTTCATGGAAACTAAAGAACACACCTTTACAAAGCAATCTTTCTTAGCACGCAATCTAGCGGCTCTTTCCTTGCACTCATCAATGGAAATTCTCATGGCTTTGAGAGACTCATTGATATCATGCTTAGGAGGAGAAGATTCAAGTTTAAGAGAATCAACATCAAGCGAAAGTCTATCAACGTTCCTAGCCAAATCATCAACTTTAAGCAATTTTTCTTCAAGCAAAGCATTAAAATTCTTTTGTGAAATCATAAATTGTTTCACACTATTCTCAAAATCGGAGGGCATCTTATTAAAATAACCATAAGAATTATTGTAGGAATTTCCATAATTATTAGAGCAATTACTAGGGAATGGTCTAGCATTAAAGTTTCCTCTATAAGCATTATTTCCAAAACTATTCCTACCAACAAAATTCACATCCATAGATTCATTATTATTCTCAATCAAAGTAGACAAAGGCATATCATTGGGATAGATAGGAGTATTTTTAGTAGCAAACAATTTCATAAGTTCATCCATCTTTCCACTGAAAACATTGATTTCTTCTATAGCATGCACTCTGTTACTAGAAGATCCTTCGGTGTGACATTGAGAATAATTAGCCATAATATTATCAATAAGTTTTGTAGCATCTCCTAACGTGATTTCCATAAACGTGCCTCCCGTGGCCGAATCTAAGAGATTTCTAAAAGCAAAGTTCAAACCGGCATAAAAATTTTGTATGATCATCCATAAATTCAAACCATGAGTAGGGCAATTGCGAAGCATCAATTTCATTCTTTCCCAAGATTGGGCAACATGCTCATGATCAAGTTGTTTAAAATTCATAATATCGTTCCTAAGAGTGATAATCTGAGCGGGAGGAAAATACTTAGAGATAAAAGCATCTTTGCACTTGTTACAAGAATCAATACTATTTTTAGGCAAAGACGAAAACCAAACTTTAGCATGATCTCTAAGTGAAAACGGAAACAACTTCAATTTAACAATATCATTATCCGTGTCTTTCTTCTTTTGCATATCACACAAATCAACAAAGTTGTTTAGATGAGTAGCGACATCTTTGCTAGGAAGGCCGGCGAATTGATCTTTCATAACAAGATTCAGCAAAGCAGTATTGATTTCACAAGACTCAACATCATTAAGAGGAGCAATCGGAGTACTAAGGAAATCATTATTATTGGTATTCGAGAAATCACACAATTTGGTATTATCTCGCGCCATGGTAAAAGGTAATCTAACACACAAGCAAACAGAAAAAGGCAAGCGAAAAAGAGAGGAGGAGATTGGGAAAGAGAGGGCGAATAAAACAGCAAGGGTGAAGTGGGGGAGAGGAAAACGAGAGGCAAATGGCAAATAATGTAAATGCAAGGGAGATGGGTTTGTGATGGGTACTTGGTATGTCTTGACTTGAGCGAAGACCTCCCCGGCAATGGCGCCAGAAATCCTTCTTGCTACGTCTTGAGCTTGCGTTGGTTTTCCTTGAAGAGGAAAGGGTGATGCAGCAAAGTAGCGTAAGTATTTCCCTCAGTTTTTGAGAACCAAGGTATCAATCCAGTAGGAGGCTCCTCAAAAGTCCCACGCACCTACACAAACAAACAAAGAACTCGCAACCAACACAATAAAGGGGTTGTCAATCCCTTCACGGCCACTTGCGAAAGTGAGATCTAATAGAGATATTATGATAAGATAAATGTATTTTTGGTATTTTATAATATAGATGCAAAAAGTAAAGATGCAAATAAAAGTAGATTGGAAGCGAATATGATAAGAGATAGACCCGGGGGCCATAGGTTTCACTAGTGGCTTCTCTCAAGATAGCATAGATATTACGATGGCTGAACAAATTACTGTCGAGCAATTGATAGAAAAGTGAATAATTATGAGATTACCTAGGCATGATCATGTATATAGGCATCACGTCGGCAACAAGTAGACCGACTCCTGCCTGCATCTACTACTATTACTCCACACATCGACCGACTCCTGCCTGCATCTAGAGTATTAAGTTCATAAAGAACAGAGTAATGCATTAAGCAATATGACATGATGTAGAGGGATAAACTCAAGCAATATGATATAAACCCCATCTTTTTTATCCTCGATGGCAACAATACAATACGTGCCTTGCAACCCTTCCTGTCACTGGGTAAGGACACCGCAAGATTGAACCCGAAGCTAAGCACTTTTCCCATGGCAAGGAAGATTAATCTAGTAGGCCAAACCAAACTGATAATTCGAAGAGACTTGCAAAGATAACTCAATCATACATAAAAGAATTCAGAGAAGATTCAAATATTATTCATAGATAAACTTGATCATAAACCCAAAATTCATCGGATCTCGACAAACACTCCGTAAAAAGAGTTTACATCGAATAGATCTCCACAAGAGACGGGGAGAACATTGTATTGAGATCCAAAAAGAGAGAAGAAGCCATCTAGCTAATAACTATGGACCCATAGGTCTGTGGTAAACTACTCACAACTCATCGGAGGGGCTATGGTGTTGATGTAGAAGCCCTCCATGGTCGATTCCCCCTCCGACAGAGTGCCGGCGAAGGCTCCAAGATGGGATCTCGCGGATATAGAAGGTTACGGTGGTGGAAATTGTGTTTCATTGGCTCCCTGGATGTTTTTGGGGTACATAGGCTTATATAGGAGGAAGAAGTACGTCGGTGGACACCCGAGGGGCCCACGAGACAGGGGGCGCGCCCTATAGGGAGGGGGCGCCCTCCTATCTCGTGGAGGCCTCGGCTGCTTCTTGACTTGCACTCCAAGTCCTCTGGATCACGTTCGTTCCAAAAATCACGCTCCCGAAGGTTTCATTCCATTTGATATTCCTTTTCTTTGAAATACTGAAATAGGCTAAAAAACAGCAATACGGGCTGGTCCTCTGGTTAGTAGGTTAGTCCCAAAAATGATATAAATGTGTAAAATAAAACCCATAAACATCCAAAAGGGGTAATATAATAGCATGGAACAATAAAAATTATAAATACGTTGGAGACGTATCACGGGGCCGCCGACCATCCTCCCGCGCCGTCACGCTGCACCAACTCCCCGGATCCAGCGAGAAGAGCGTCCTCATCGCTGACGCCGCCGGGGATCGACCACCGTCGAGCCCGCCCCTCATCGCCGCCCAGGATCACCCGTCGCATCCTCCACCGCTTAGTGCGTATTTGTGATCTTTGCGAGCGAGCGCTATAGTTCCTTGACGCACCGGTGTGCATGTAGATGGAGTTGAGACCGTGCGAGAAGTTCTTGCTCACTGATTCGTCCAATTCGGACGACTCGAATGTTGAGACCATGCTTGCCAACTTTTGGCAGCAGACATTAGTCATGGCACTTGCCGTGAAGGAGCACGAAGACGAGAACCGGAAGAGAAGGCGAGGATCGACCGTCGGGCGTCTTTGCATTCCTCGGAATCGTCATGTTGGGAACGAGATGTTGATGCAAGACTACTTCGCAGAGAATCCTACATATCTAGCCCACCTCTTCCGGAGAAGGTACCGAATGCGCCGATCTCTTTTTGTGAAAATTGTTCAAGCTTGCGAGGAAAATTGGCGGTACTTTACCTAAAGAAGAAATGTTGCGGGCTTAAAGGGATTTAGTGCATATCAAAAAAATCTTCACAGCTATGCGGGTGATTGCATATGGCGTTCCGGCGGACTATGTCGATGAGTACCTTCGCATTGGTGAAGATACTACAATTGAGTCCGTGCGTAGATTTGCAAAAGTGATCATCCGTGTCTTTGGTCCTGAGTATCTTCGGGCACCCAACAAGGATGACACAAAGAAATTGATGGCATCTAATGAGAGGAGAGGTTGGCCTGGCATGCTAGGTAGCATTGATTGTATGCATTGGACATGGAAAAAATTGCCCAAAGGCATGGCAAGGAATGTATTGTGGCAAGTCTCGTGATGCAACAATTGTGCTAGAGGCCATAGAATCCGAGGATTTATGGATTTGGCATTGCTTCTTTGGTATGCCGGGCACTCTCAATGATATCAATGTGTTGCAACGGTCTCATTTGTTTGCTAGGCTTGCTAGTGGTGATGCTCCTTCTTGCAACTACACTATCAATGGGCATAAATACACAAAAGGGTACTATCTTGCAGATGGTATATACCCTCCTTGGTGCACATTTGTCAAGAGCATTAAAGAACCCAAAACTAAAAAACAGTGTGAATTTGCAAGGGTGCAAGAGGCAGCCCAAAAAACATCGAAAGAGCATTCGGTGTTTTGCAATCTAGGTTTGCCATTGTCCGTGGTCCTGCTCGCTTTTGGGATACGAAAACCTTGAAAAATATCATGACATGTTGTGTTATCCTTCACAATATGATTCTTGAAGATGAGAGAGGAATGAACTTGGAATTCTTCTACAACAATGTGGGTAGCCGTGTCAAACCATCTAGAGACCCTAACCGCATTAGAGCTTTTCTTCAGACATAGACGGAGATTGAAAATGTAGACACACATTTTCAGCTTCAGGAGGATCTCATTGAGCACCATTGGCAAGGGGCTGAACAGTGACTCCTTTTTGTATTAATTTGTATTTGTACTCATCACAAGTTTTGAATAATTATTTGTAATGTGGATGATTGTTGTATTGTGTTTAATTTGAATAATTATTTAGTTTGCTTCTGTTTGTTGTATTATGCCAGATTTGATATATTGTGCGGGCCGATGAGATGCGGAAAGCAGCGGTGCAAGAGTAGACATCGCAAAGCCGACCTGTATAAAAGCATATTCGGCGAATATACTTTTATACGGGTCCATTTGGGGGGTCTACATCTGCGGACGTCCTTGCCGGCCCGCAAAAGCCATTTTCCGTGAACTGCAAACGCGTTTTGCGGGCCAGTGGGATGTGGGGTCTGCTAGAGTTGCTCTAACTATTATTTTCTTGCAAAGTACTCCTAATTTTATTATTGCAAAGTAGTTCTAGCATCACACCTGTAAAATAGTTTCATACTTGTTCTAGGTAAAGTGAATGTTAAGTGTGCGTAGAGTTGTATCGGTGGTCGATAGAACTTGAAGGAAATATAAATCCTTCCTTTAGCTCCTCGTTGGGTGAGGGAGTCCTGGGTTAGGGTGTCCTCGGCCTGCCGGCCTATTTCTCGTGGGCCTGACAGCTAGGCCGCATTGGTACTGCTAAGACGTTGAACTATGTGGAGACCCCATATCTGTACATGAAGCTTTTTGGTGCCTTGGTGTCCTCCAAGTCAAGACGAGAAGAATCAACATGTTTATCCTTTACTTGTAACCTACCATGTGTAACCTTAGTACCCCTGGTGTCTATATAAACCAAAGGGTTTAGTCCATAGATGCCAGAACAACAATCACCATCCTACTAGTCTAGGGTTTAGTTCCTCTGATCTCGTGGTAGATCGACTATGTAATCATCCTATACACATCAATATAATCGAGTAGGACGTAGGGTTTTACCACTTAGACAGGGCTTGAACCTAGGTAAATATCGTGTCCTTCGTCCTTTGTTCCCCATTGATCCAAGATCCACAGCTCGGGACCCCCTACCCGAGATCCGCCGGTTTTGACATCGACATTGGTGCTTTCATTGAGAGTTCCATTGTTGGATCGTGATGTCTACTACACATCCTTCTTCTTGTAGACATTGTTGGGCCTGCAAGTGCACAGGTTTATAGGACAGTAACAAATTTCCCTCAAGTGGATGACCTAAGGTTTATCAATCCGTGGGAGGCGTAGGATGAATATGGTCTCTCTCAAACAACCCTACAACCAAATAACAAAGAGTCTCTTGTGTCCCCAACACACCCAATACAATGGTAAATTGTATAGGTGCACTAGTTCGGCGAAGAGATGGTGATACAAGTGCAATATGGATAGTAGATATAGGTTTTTGTAATCTGAAAATATAAAAACAGCAAGGTAACTAATGGTAAAAGTGAGCGTAAACAGTATTGCAATGATAGGAAACAAGGCATAGGGTTCATACTTTCACTAGTGCAAGTTCTTTCAACAATAATAACATAGATAGATCATATAAACAAGCCCTCAACATGCAACAAAGAGTCACTCCAAAGCCACTAATAGCGAAGAACAAACGAAGAGATTATGGTAGGGTACGAAACCACCTCAAAGTTATCCTTTCTGTTCTATCTATTCAAGAGATCGTAGTAAAATAACATAAAGCAATTCTTTCTGCTCAATCCATCATAGAGTTCATACTAGAATAACACCTTAAGACACAAATAAACCAAAACCCTAATGTCACCTAGATACTCCATTATCACCTCAAGTATCCGTGGCCATGATTATACGATATGCATCACACAATCTCAGATTCATCCAACCAACACAAAGTACTTCAAAGAGTGCCCCAAAGTTTCTACCGGAAAGTCAATAAAACGTGTGCCAACCCCTATGCATAGGTTCATGGGCGGAACCCGCAAGTTGGTCACCAAAACATACATCAAGTGGCACGTGATATCCCATTGTCACCACAGATAAACACGGCAAGACTTACATCAAGTGTTCTCAAATAAAGACTCAATCCGATAAGATAACTTCAATAGGGAAACTCAATTCATCACAAGAGAGTAGAGGGGGAGAAACATCATAAGATCCAACTATAATAACAAAGCTCGCGATACATCAAGATCGTGCCATAGAGAGAATACGAGAGAGAGAGAGAGAGAGAGAGAGATCAAACACATAGCTACTGGTACATACCCTCAGCCCCGAGGGTGAACTACTCCCTCCTCGTCATGGATAGCTCCGGGATGATCAAGATTGCCACCGGTGATGGGATCCCCCTCCGGCAGGATGCCGGAATGGGCTCCCGAGAGGTTTTTGGTGGCTACAGAGGATTGCGGCGGCGGAACTCCCGATCTATCTTCTCCGTGGACGTTTTTAGGGTACGTGGGACTATATAGGCGAAAGAAGTCGGTTGGGGGGTGCTCGAGGGGCCCACGAGACAGGGGGAGCGCCCAATAGGGGGGGGCGCCCCCTATCTCCTGGCCTCCTCGAGGATCTTCTGACATGAACTCCAAGTCTCCAGGATCATATTCTTCCAAAAAATCATGCTGCCGAAGGTTTCATTCCGTTTGGACTCCGTTTGATATTCCTTTTCCTCGAAATACTGAAACATGCAATAAAACAACAATATGGGCTGGGCCTCTGGTTAATAGGTTAGTCCCAAAAGTAATATAAAAGTGTATAATAAATCTCGTAATCATTCAAAACAGATAATAAAATAGCATGAATGCTTCATAAATTATAGATACGTTGGAGACGTATCAGCATCCCCAAGCTTAATTCCTACTTGTCCTCGAGTAGGTAAATGATAAAAGAAAGAATTTATGAAGTGTGAATGCTAGAAGGTGCACAAGTTTGATCAATGATAATTTCAATCACCTTTTCTAGCATGATAATATGTCATAAAAATAGTTCAACTCATAAAACTTCTCAGGATAAAGTAACAAGCAATTCACATGTCAAAGCATAGAACATAAACTTTCTTGAAAACTAGCAAACTCAAACAATTGCAATTCATCTTATTTTCAGGAATAGCAAACTTCACATACTCAACTATCAAATAGTCTTCTACAATTGCTAACACTCACGCAATACTTGTGGTTATGAAGTCTTAATCGAACACTAAGAAAGATAGGGGCTTATAGTGTTGCCTCCCAACGTATTCACCTTTGGGTGATGTCAACAATAATAGTTCATTCTAACTTACATCCAATTGTATATATATATCAGGATCTTTCCAACACGAGGTGCTTGCCAAAGGATAAAATGAAAAAGGGAAAGGTGAAGATCAATGAGTAGCTAAATAATTATGTAACTATGTGAGGACTCTCTCTCTCTCATTTAAGAATTTCAGATCTTGGTATTGTATTCAAACAACAAGCAAAACAAAACAAAATGACATTGCAAGGATAGCACAACTCATGTGAAGAAGCAAAAACTTAGGTTCAACCGATACTAACCGATAGTTGTTGAAGAAGAAAGGTGGGATGCCTATCGGGGCATCCCCAAGCTTAGATGCTTGAGAATTCTTGAAATATTATCTTGGGGTGCCTTGGGCATCCCCAAGCTTGAAATTTTGTGTCTCCTTAATTCCTCTCATATCATGGTTTCTCTATTTTTCAAAAAAGCTTCATCCACAACAAACTCAACAAGAACTCGTGAGATAGGTTAGTATAAACCAATGCAAAACCTTATCATTTTCTAATGTAACAAATCACTAAAATTATTATTCCACATTCCATACTAAATTCCTCTGCATATTTAATACTCCTATCCTCAAATCGAATCATTAAACAAGCAAACATATGCAAACAATGCAAACATAACAGCAATCTGCCAAAACAGTACAGTCTATAAAGAATGCAAGAGTATCAATACTCCCCTAACTCCAAAAATTATCAAATAAAATCCCCACTGTATTAAATTTATCAGAGATCATTATGCAAAATATTTCATCATTATATCATTCTCTGACTTTTCTAGGGAATTTTTGCAACATAGGTAAACTTTCTGTTTTCAAACAGCAACATGTATACTAGCAAAATAAGCATGGTAATGGCTATCCTTGACATTTTTATTGAAACTAAAGATGAAAAACATTATTCTAAATAACAGAAAGCAAATACTAACAAAATAAAATGACGCTCCAAGCAAAACACATATCATGTGGTGAATAAAAATATAGCTCCAAGTAAGGTTACCGATGGACGAAGACGAAAGAGGGGATGCCTTCTGGGGCATCCCCAAGCTTAGGCTCTTGTCTATTCTTGAATATTATCTTGGGGTGCCTTGGGCATCCCCAAGCTTAGGCTCTTGCCACTCCTTATTCCATAGTCCATCAAAGCTTTACCCAAAACTTGAAAACTTCACAACACAAAACTCAACAGGAAATCTTATAAGCCCCGTTAGGGAAAGAAAACAAAACCACCACATAAGGTACTGTAATGAACTCATTATTTATTTATTTTGGTGTTAAACATACTGTATTCCAACTTCTATATGGTTTATAAACTATTTTACTAGACATATATGCATCAAAATAAGCACACAACACACAGAAAACAGAATCTGTCAAAAAACAGAACAATTTGTAGTAATCTGTATCAAACGTATACTTCTGGAACTCCAAAATTCCTAACAAATTAGGAAGTCCTAAGCAATTCGTGTACCAAGCCATATCAAAAAGAATCAGATCAAGATAAGGTTTATGTGAATTAACAAAACTAATTTACTGGATGCAAAAGTTTCTGATTCTCAGCAGGATCAACACAACTATCACCGTAAGCTATCCTAAATGTCTTACTTGGCACTTTATTGAAACAAAAGCTATAAAACATGATTACTATAGTAGCATAATCATGTTAACACACAAAAACATTAAGGATAAATATTGGGTTGTCTCCCACCTAGCGCTTTTCTTTAATGCCTTTCTAGCTAGGCATGATAATGGCAATGATGCTCACATAAAAGATAAGAATTGAAATATAACGGGAGCATCATGAAGCATATGAATATCACATTTAAGTCTAACCCACTTACTATGCATAGGGATTTTGTGAGCAAACAACTTATGGGAACAATAATCAACTAGCATAGGAAGGTAAAACAAGCATAGCATCAAGATTTTCAACACATAGAGAGGAAACTTGACATTATTGCAATTCCTACAAGCATATGTTCCTCCCTCATAATAATTTTCAGTAGCATCATGAATGAATTCAAAAATATAACCAGAACCTAAAGCACTCTTTTCATGATCTACAAGCATAGAAAATTTACTACTCTCCTCATAAGCAAATTTCTTCTCATGACTAGTAGCGGGAGCAAACTCAACAAAATAATTATCATGTGAGGCATAATCCAATTGAAAACTAAAATCATGATGACAAGTTTCATGGTTATCATTATTCCTAATAGCATACAAGTCGTCACAATAATCATCATAGATAGCAATTTTGTTCTCATAATCAATTGGAACCTCTTCCGAAATAGTGGATTCATCACTAAATAAAGTTGACACTCTTCCAAATCCACTTTCATATTCATCACAATAATATTCAACATCCTCCAAAATAGTGGGATCATTACTTCCTAAAGTTGACATTCTCCCAAACCCACTTTCATCTATATAATCATCATAAATAGGAGGCATTCTTTCATCATAATAAATTTGCTCATCAAAACTTGGGGGGCAATATATATCATATTCATAAAACATAGCTTCCCCAAGCTTGTGGCTTCACATATCATTAGCATCATGGATATTCAAGGAATTCATACTAACAACATTGCAATCATGCTCATCATATAAAGGTCTAGTACCAAACATTCTAATGCATTCTTCTTCTAGCACTTGAGCACAATTTTCCTTTCCATCATACTCACGAAAGATATTAAAAAGACAAAGCGTATGAGACAAACTCAAATCCATTTTTCTGTAGTTTTATTTTATAAACTAAACTAGTGATAAAACAAGAAACAAAAAGATTCGATTACAAGATCTAAAGATATACCTTCAAGCACACACCTCCGCGGCAACGACGCCAGAAAAGAGCTTGATGTCTACTACACAACCTTCTTCTTGTAGACGTTGTTGGGCCTGCAAGTGCACATGTTTGTAGGACAGTAGCAAATTTCCCTCAAGTGGATGACCTAAGGTTTATCAATCCGTGGGAGGCGAAGGATGAAGATGGTCTCTCTCAAACAACCCTACAACCAAATAACAAAGAGTCTCTTGTGTCCCCAACACACCCAATACAATGGTAAATTGTATAGGTGCACTAGTTCGGCGAACAGATGGCGATACAAGTGCAATATGGATAGTAGATATAGGTTTTTGTAATCTGAAAATATAAAAACAGTAAGGTAACTAATGGTAAAAGTGAGCGTAAACGGTATAACAATGATAGGAAACAAGGCACATGGTTCATACTTTCACTAGTGCAAGTTCTCTCAACAATAATAACATAGATAGATCATATAAACAAGCCCTCAACATGCAACAAAGAGTCACTCCAAAGCCACTAATAGCGGAGAACAAACAAAGAGATTATGGTAGGGTACGAAACCACCTCAAAGTTATCCTTTCTGTTCTATCTATTCAAGAGTTCATAGTAAAATAACATAAAGCTATTCTTTTCGCTCAATCCATCATAGAGTTCATACTAGAATAACACCTTAAGACACAAATCAACCAAAACCCTAATGTCACCTAGATACTCCATTGTCACCTCAAGTATCCGTGGGCATGATTATACGATATGCATCACACAATCTCAGATTCATCCAACCAACACAAAGTACTTCAAAGAGTGCCCCAAAGTTTCTACTGGAGAGTCAAGAAAACGTGTGCCAACCCCTATGCATAGGTTCATGGGCGGAACCCGCAAGTTGGTCACCAAAACATACATCAAGTGGCACGTGATATCCCATTGTCACCAAGATAAACACGGCAAGACATACATCAAGTGTTCTCAAATAAAGACTCAATCCGATAAGATAACTTCAATAGGGAAACTCAATTCATCACAAGAGAGTAGAGGGGGAGAAACATCATAAGATCCAACTATAATAACAGAGCTCGCGATACATCAAGATCGTGCCATAGAGAGAACAGAGAGAGAGAGAGAGAGATCAAACACATAGCTACTGGTACATACCCTCAGCCCCGAGGGTGAACTACTCCCTCCTCGTCATGGATAGCTCCAGGATGATGAAGATGGCCACCAGTGATGGGATCCCCCTCCGGCAGGATGCCGGAACGGGCTCCCGAGAGGTTTTTGTTGGCTACAGAGGCTTGCGGCGGCGGAACTCCCGATCTATCTTCTCCGTGGACGTTTTTAGGGTACGTGGGACTATATAGGCGAAAGAAGTCGGTCTGGGGGTGCTCGAGGGGCCCACGAGACAGGGTGGCGCACCTAGTAGGGGGCCTATCTCCTGGCCTCCTCGAGGATCTTCTGATGTGTACTCCAAGTCTCCAGGATCATATTCTTCCAAAAAATCACGCTGCCGAAGGTTTCATTCCGTTTGGACTCCGTTTGATATTACTTTTCCTCGAAATACTAAAACAGGCAATAAAACATCAATATGGGCTGGGCCTCCGGTTAATAGGTTAGTCCCAAAAGTAATATAAAAGTGTATAATAAAGCCCATAATCATTCAAAATAGATAATAAAATAGCATGAATGCTTCATAAATTATAGATACGTTGGAGACGTATCAGATTGCCGAAGGATCGATGGCTCGTCTGATCATCGGAGATGGCGTCAACACGGGGGACATATTCGTCCCCGGGGAACTTTTCATGCTCAACAACATTGTTCTGCACGCCTACTCGACCAGTCACCTTGATTAGGTCGACAATTTTGCCCCTCAGCACTAAATCGGTTTTGGTAACTTAGAGTACGGGGTGATCTGATCATCACTGGCTTCTCAGCCTTACCTGGGACGCCCGCCGACCCCGAAACATCGACTTTGGTACTGAGGGAGTCCTCGACTATGGGGTCCTCGGGATGCTGGCTCATCTCACGTGGGCCAAACTATTGGGCCGCACCATATCCGGACTGAAGACCTTTTGTGCCTTGGTGTGTACCCCAAGTCAAGATGGAAGATCCGGAGTTTCCTTCATGTAACCGACTATCTGTAAACCCTAGTACCCATGGTGTCTATATAAACTAGGGGGTTAGTCTGTAGAGGCTAGAAGAGCGATCTCCATCTCACCAATTAGGGTTTAGTTCATCTGATCTTGTGGTAGATCTACTCTGTAACCCCCTCACACACACACACACACACAATATAACCAAGCTGGACGTAGGGTTTTACCTCTTAGAGAGGGCCCGAACCTGGGTATCCATTGTTCCTCATCGATCCAAGATCCACAGTTCGGGACCCCCTACCCGAGATCTGCCGATTTTGACACCGACATTGGTGCTTTCATTCAGAGTTCCACTGTCGGATCGTCGGAAGGGTCGATGGCTTGCCTGATTGTTGGAGACAACTAACACTAGGGGCATCTCCGTCCCCGGCCAACTTTTCATGCTCGGCAACATCGTTCTGCATGCTAACGCGACCAGTCATCTAGACTGTTTCAACAACTTCGCCCCTGAGCACCAGATTAGGTTCGACAGCCTAAAGTACACCGCTGACACTCGGGGCGATCTGGTCCTCACCAGCTTACCAGCTTCACGCAAGGCGCTCAAGGTCCCAGAATGGTACGCTTTGGGGCCACTTGCTGATCTGGCCTCCGGATTGGCTCCCACTTTGCACTCGGCTATGAACCCTGATGTGACTGATATGTCCAAAAACCCAGAGTCAGCCCTAGTCGAACTCGCCCACTCTACCATAGCCCCGGCTTCGAGACGTCACATGACATCGGCGTCCGATGACCAGGAGTCATCCTCGGTCGGACACACTCTCCTTACTCCGGATCCGGCTTTGAGCCGTGGTACGTCTTGGGCATACTAGGCTAGGGAGCCCATTTTGAGGGTCAACCCCGAATACTCGAGGAGCATGGACCGTGTAGATCTTTCATTGCTAAATAGTGCGCTAGACTGGATTCATGCCATGGGAATCCCCAACGGATATCCCTCGGTTTATGACTAGATTGGGCTCAAGCCTCATGATAGTGAAATCGCTACCCCGCCCATCACTCACCTTGTTGCCACTATTAAGGAAGTGGCCGGAGGAGCGCGGTCACCGAAACTAAAAACGGACTATATCCCAATTGGCGACGGGCTCACTCAGGCCTCGAGCCAGGGATCTGACTTCCGTCCTGAAGAAAGCTCAGGACTAGACCCCGATCTCCAACATGATCTCAAATCTGCGCCGCCTGGCCTGGACAGTTCGAAATCCAAACTCGGGACGTTGAACACCTTAGAAGTGCCCCACGCACCACTAACACTACAAAATAAATACACTTCCGTGATGATACGTATTTGTCACAGTAGGTCACGTTTTCTGTCATCCATGTACAGACGATTTTATGATAGAATCAAGATAGCATACTTGTGCTATCGTAGAAGTGTTCCATGACATTACCAAAATTATCATCCCGGAAGTGTCCACTTCCATGACGATAAATCGCGCGTCACAGAAGTGCTTTCGTCAAGGGTGGCCGACATGTAGCATCCACCGTAACGAAACACCGTTAAGCTATCGGGTCCAGTTTTGGATCCGATAACCCGTTAACAGCCCGGACCAATGGGAATTTTCCACGTGTAAAATCGTCATTGGCTGGAGGAAACATGTGTTAGCTCCACGTTGGCACAAGTGTCACTCATCCAATGGGCGAGATGCGCCTATGATATGTTGACACGTGGACCGGCCCAAAAGTGGCCCATAAAGTTTAAATGGGCTGGCCCAACTAAAGGCCCATAAGATTTTGTGAACCATAATGGGCCGGCCCAGCTAAAGGCCCACGAGATTTTGCAGACCATAATGGGCCGGCCCAACTAAAGGCCCACAAGATTTTGCGGGCCATAATGGGCCGGCCCAGCTAAAGGCCTATGAGATTTTGCTGACCATAATATGGCCGGCCCAGCTAAAGGCCCACAAGATTTTGTGGACCATAATGGGCCGGCCCAGCTAAAGGCCCACGAGATTTCACTGACCATAATGGGCCGGCACAGCTGAAGGCCCACAAGATTTTGAGGACACTAGTAGGTCGTCCCATTAACAGGTTGCCATGTTTTGGGCCAAATGCCGACCCATATTTGATCTGGTCCACTAATAGCCTGCCACGTTCTGGGCCTAATAAAGGCCCATATGAGATCCGGCCCGTCAAAAGCCTACCACGTTCTGGGCCAAATTACGGCCCAGATCAGGTCCGACCCTTTAAGAGGCTTTGGGCTAAATTATGGTCCATATCAGATTCGGCCCATCAACTGGACGTTATGCCTTTGGGCCCACTTGCTAAAGGACCATTTAGTAATTCGGCATGATATTAAGTTCCGACATGTTAAAGGCCCATTTAACATTTCGGCCCTATATTTATTTCGGTGTGTTAAAAGCCCGTCATATAGTTGGGCCTAACTACGGCCCGGTTTGCATTTGGCCTGCTCACAGCGGATAATCTGATGGGGCCAAACAAGGACCGCGACAATTTTGGCCTGTTAAAAGCCCGTGATTTGATTGGCACAATCATGGGCCGGGGTCTATTTCGGCTTGCTGTCGGCCCGTGAGCTGTTCGGCATGTTTCAGGCCCAACCTACTTTTCAGCCTCCTAAAAGCCCATTGAGTTTTCTTGTGAAAATAGGGTCCGCGGTTTTACTTGGCCTATTAAAGGCCCGAATCTACTAGTGGGCCAGTTTACATTTAGTCCTGTTAATGGACCAAGATGACGGGGCCCATGATGCGGATCATACATAGTGATTTGCATGACGGCCCGATTATGTACCGTGATTTTACGGTTTGGCCGGTTTACTACGAAGACAGAATATATATATATATATATATATATATATATATATATATATAGTAAAATAACTGCAGCATCATGAATAGAAAAAACCTAGACTATACAATAAAGAAATTATGACATATTACATCCACTAGGCATCAAAGTTCGCCACTATGATAATAAAGCACAAGCAGACAACAGATTACATACACTGGGCATCAAAGATCGCGACCAGTGCAAATAAACACACCGACAAAATAATATACAAAACCGATAGCACTTCAATAGAGTTCAAGAAAGGTTAGCCCTGCTCGGGAGCTGCAGCGCAAGTAGCTGAGCAAGCTGATGAGACTGCGCTTGTTTGACACTTATATCCTCCTCACTTTGAAAGATAAACAAGCAGACAGACGATAAGTTTTGCACATATGAGTATCAGTGCTGACAGTTCATCACATTTCTTACTGACGAATAAAGTGACACAGTTTAAAATTGCATTAACACAATATGGTATTGTTCAGGTCAAGACATGGCAGGAAATGACATTGTGAAGGAGTTGGCAGCTTCACGACACCACTGGATTATAGATCAAGAACTCATATGTATCAATGGCTAGTGTGTTGTCAATTTATCCCATTTCAGATTGGCAAGTAAAGAGAAGGTTTAAATAATAGTAGAATGATATGACATTTTTCATAGTTAAGATATTACATAATATGGCATTGTGCTATAGTGGGTAGGTTCACCACACCACTGGATTACGGATCAAGAACAAAAGCATACATGCAGTGCAAAAGAAGATCACTTGCTCTGTATAGTTTAATTTACGTGGTATGAAGAAGGAACTTGGTTGTACAACTGAAAACTTAAATTGAGAAGGACAAACTTTTGTTTATGAACTACATAAGAAACTTTTAACATGCAATTTGAGGCAAACACCAAAAATAAATAGTTGTTGCAGTCATGCCTAACCAAATATACAGAACAAAGTTTGAAGGCTTGAGAAGGACAAACTTACATTATTGGTGAAGACAGGCTCTATAAATCCCTTGTCCATGCTGATGGGGGGGGGCAATTCAAGAAGTTTACCACAAAATCTTCTTCATAAACATTGCCTTTATTCTACATTTTGTTAGGAGTAAATATAGATGTGATAATATAAGAAAAAAATGGAGAATATTTAATATAATATGAAGAGTGATGCTACATAACCAAGTAGCTATAAATGTAAGTACAACGATACAGGCAAAAGGTACAGCCAAGAGCAATGCAAGGCTAAACTTCTTCAGTACCATTGGTGTTATCCAACCTTATGGTAAGAGTAAATATAGATCTGATGTGTAGAAAATGGAGGAAAAAGGAAAATAAGCTGCAAAGGAAAATTTGTTTTAGTATGGCTACTAATTTTTGGATTAAGAATATTTTGTTCCCTAGCAAAATTTTGCGAATTTTCAAAATTTCGCACATATTTAGTTAAATTTTTAACCCTGGTACTGACCAAACAATGGGCAGCAATTCTAAAAATGGAAAATGGGCTGCAATAAATTCCATATGAATTAGAAAATGAGTAAAAATTTACAAAAATAATAGAAAATGGGATGTACACGCCACAGATTTCGAGGCTGACTTGTTTACGCAAGGCTTTGTCAGTCGACACACGATTCTAGCAGCAGTGACTGTTGGATGTCCATCCAACGGCCGATGTGCTTCTTCAATCTCTGATCTTCCTGCTCCAGCCGCCTAAACTAGCGTCGGCGGGACTGCCTACTCCCTCCTCTTGTGGCCCGTTGTGATGCCGCACAAGCTTCACCAGCCCACCCTACTCCCTCCGCTGTCCTGGCCGCACGCAATCAACTGCTTCCTTATTACGCAAAAAAAATGATTCCTCCCACTGACATCTGGGGCGCACCGGTTGGGAGGCTGACCAGTGGGCCTACTAAGTTGACGCGTACGCAGGGATTGTCAACTTAGTCAACAAACAATTCTAGCAGCAGTAACTGTTGAATTTGAATTGAATGGTCCTGCTGCTTCTTCAATCGCTGATCTTCTTCCACCAGCTACCCAAACTAGCACGAGCGAGACCGCCTGCTCCTGCCTCCAGTGGCCGATTGTGCTGCCTTTTGATACGTCTCCGTCGTATCTATAATTTTTGATTGTTCCATGCCAATATTATTCAACTTTCATATACTTTTGGCAACTTTTTATACTATTTTTGGGACTAACATATTGATCTAGTGCCCAGTGCCAGTTCCTGTTTGTTGCATGTTTTATGTTTCACAGAAACCCCATATCAAACGAAGTCCAAACGGGATAAAAATGGACGGAGAATATTTTTGGAATATTTATGATTTTCTAGAAGAAAAACGAACGCGAGGTGGTGCCCGAGGGGGCCACGAGGCAGGGGGTGCGCCCCTAACCCTTGTGGGCACCCCGTAAGGTGGTTGATGCTCTTGTTTTGCCGCAAGAAATCTAATTTTCGGAGAAAAATCTAGGCGAAGGTTTCAACCCAATCGGAGTTACGGATCTCTGGATATAAAAGAAACGGTGAAAGGGCAGAATCAGAGGAACGCAGAAAACAAAGAGAGACAGATCCAATCTCGGAGGGGCTCTCTCCCCTCTCATGCCATGGAGACCAAGGACCAGAGGGGAAACCCTTCTCCCATCTAGGGAGAAGGTCAAGGAAGAAGAAGAAGAAGGGGGGCCCTCTCCCCCTTGCTTCTGGTGGCGCCGGAACACCACCGGGGGCCATCATCATCACCGCGATCTACACCAACACCTCCGCCATCTTCATCAACATCTCCATCACCTTCCCCTATCTATATTCAGCGGTCCACTCTCCTGCAACCCGCTGTACCCTCTACTTGAACATGGTGCTTTATGCTTCATATTATTATCCAATGATGTGTTGCTATCTTATGATGTCTGAGTAGATTTTTGTTGTCCTATCGGTGATTGATGAATTGCTATGATTGGTTTAATTTGCTTGTGATTTTGTTGCTATCCTATTGTGCCCTCCACGTCGCGCAAGCGTGGGGGATTCCCGCTGTAGGGTGTTGCAATATGTTCATGATTCACTTATAGTGGGTTGCTTGAGTGACAGAAGCATAAACCTGAGTAAGGGGGTTGTGGCGTATGGGATAAAGGGGACTTGATGCTTTAATGCTATGGTTGGGTTTTACCTTAATGATCGTTAGTAGTTGCGGATGCTTGCTAGAGTCCCAATCATAAGTGCATATGATCCAAGAAGAGAAAGTATGTTAGCTTATGCCTCTCCCACATAAAACTTGCTATCGGTCTAGTAAAGTAGTCAATTGCTTAGGGACAATTTCGCAACTCCTACCACCAATTTTCCACACTCGCTATATTTAATTTATTGCTTCTTTATCCAAACAACCCCTACTCTTTATTTACGTGCTCTTTATTATCTTGCAATTCTATCCAACAACACCTACAAAGTACTTCTAGTTTCATACTTGTTCTAGGTAAAGCGAACGTTAAGCGTGCGTAGAGTTGTATCGGTGGTCGATAGAACTTGAGGGAATATTTGTTCTTCCTTTGGGTTTGACACTCTTACTTATCGAAAGAGGCTATAATTGACCCCCTACACTTGTGGGTTATCAAGACCTTTTTCTGGCGCCGTTGCCGGTGAGTCATAGCGCGGGGTGAATATTCTCATGTGTGCTTGTTTGCTTTATCACTAAGTAATTTTTATTTGCTGTTCTAAGTTGTTCTCTATCTTTAGTTATGGATATGGAACACGAAATACCAAAAAAGGTGTACTTGCTACTCATGGAGATGGGGAACCTCCTGAAACCCTCGATGCTGGTTATGTGAAAAATATTATGTACTACTTTGATAATCCTGAGAAAATCCCATTCAATTATGTAATGGGAGACACGTTGGATCAATGTGAATACTTTAGGGATTATCACTTGACACAAAAAGGGAAACTATTATGGGATCAAATTCATATGTTGCATTGGTATGCTCGGGAACTATGCTTGAGATATGATTATACTTGTTGCTCTAGGATGAAGGCTCCACACCTTCCCTTTTCATGCAAATTCAATGTTAATAAAACCGTGGCTTCTTATGCTAATGGTATATATGATTACTATGATGTGGAACAAATAGAAGAATTTGTTGCTTTTATGGATGCTTATGAAATTGAATCTTTGTTTAAAGAGTGTGAAAATCTTGATGATGCTGTTTACAGACCTGAAAATTTTGCTATACTTAAATATTGCTATGAGAATTATGAATACAATTCTGATACTGATGCATTTATTGAGAAAGTCTCCGCCGTCCGAGAAGAGACTAATATTTTGCAGGAGTCTATGGAAGAAGGAATTGATGAAGCTGTGAGCTCATTGGATGAAAACGATGATGAGGAGAGTGAAGAACAAAAGGAGGAAGAGCGGATTAGCTACCCGTGCCCACCTTCTAATGAGAGTAACTCTTCAACTCATACATTGTTTAATTTCCCTTCATGCTTACCGAAGGATGATTGCTATGATAATTGCTGTGATCCCTTTAATTAGTTTAAAATATCCCTTTTTGATGATGCTTGCTATGCTTGTGGCCAAGATGCCAATATGAATTATGCTTATGGAGATGAACTTGCTGTAGTTCCTTATGTTAAACATGAAATTGTTGCTATTGCACCCACGCATGATAGTCCTATTATCTTTTTGAATTCTCCCGACTACACTATATCGGAGAAGTTTGCCCTTATTAAGGATTATATTGATGGGTTGCGTTTTACTACTACACATGATGATTTTGATAGATATAATATGCATGTGCTTGCTGATCCTACTTGCAATTATTATGAGAGAGGAACTATATCTCCACCTCTCTATGTTTCCAATATGATAAAATTGCAAGAAACTGTTTATACTATGCATTGGCCTTTACTATGTGTGCATGTGCATGAATTGTTCTTTTATGACATGCCGATGCATAAGAAGAGAGTTAGACTTCGTTGTTGCTTGATATATGTTACTTTGTGCTCACTACTAAATTACAAATCATTGTTAATTAAAATTGGCTTTGATATACCTTGGGATGTGGGTGGATCCATTACTTGAGCACTATATGCCTAGCTTAATGGCTTTAAAGAAATCGCTGCCAGGGAGACAACCCGGAAGTTTTAGAGAGTCATTTATTTCTGTTGAGTGCTTTTATATAGTTTAAAAACAAAAAAATAAAGAGGGGAACCCAAAACTTTTCAAAAATGAAAGTGAAAGTGAGAGAGACAAGCATTGTTGAAGTGGGAGAGCTCCTTGAACTTTGTTCATGCTCACGGAAACTTTGTGAATCTTAATTACAGAAACTTTTCGTCAACAATAATTATCCCCTTGTACAATTCCATTGTATTATAAAAATAATGTGCTAAGGTTTGCCTTTAGGATGTTTACAATGCTTGTTGGTTTGCGCAGTGCAGGACAGAAACTTTGGCTGTTGTGCGCGATTTTACATTTTTTACTGGAATCTCAAACAGTTCTGAAACTTTTTGCACTGTATTTCCATACAAATTTTTTATTTTTCCTAATTTTTGTAGATTTTTTGGGGTACCAGAAGTATGGTGAATGTTCAGATTACTACAGACTGTTCTGTTTTTGACAGATTCTGTTTTGATGCATAGTTTGCTTGTTTTGATGAAACTATCAATTTCTATCAGTGGATTAAGCCATGGAAAAGTTATATTACAGTAGACACAATTCAAAAACAAAATATTAATTGCTTTTCAACAGTACCTAGAGTAGTGATTTGCTTTATTATACTAACGGATCTTACCAAGTTTTCTGTTGAAGTTTTGTGTGGATGGAGTGTTTGATCGAGGAGGTCTCGATATGAGGAAAAGGAAGAGAGGCAAGAGCTCAAGCTTGGGGATGTCCAAGGCACCCCAAGTAAATATTCAAGGAGACTCTAGCGTCTAAGCTTGGGGATGCCCCGGAAGGCATCCCCTCTTTCTTCAACAAGTATCGGTATGTTTTCGGATTCGTTTCGTTCATGCGATATGTGCAAATCTTGGAGCGTCTTTTGCATTTAGTTTTCACTTTTGTTTTATGCACCATGCTGGTATGGGATAGTCCTTGGTTGATTTATAGAATGTTCATTGCACTTCACTTAAATCTTTTGAGTATGGCTTTATAGAATGCTTCATGTGCTTCACTTATATCATTTGAAGTTTGGATTGCATGTTTCTCTTCACATAGAAAACCGCCATTTGTAGAATGCTCTTTTGCTTCACTTATATTTGTTAGAGCGTGGGCATATCTTTTGTAGGAAGAATTAAACTCTTCACTTGTATCTGTTTAGAGAGATGACAGGAATTGGTCATTCACTTGGTTAGTCATAAAATCCTACATAAAATTGGTAGATCACTGAATATGATATGTTTGATTCCTTGCAATAGTTTTGCGATATAGAGATGATAATATGTGGGACGTTCTAGTAGATGGTTGTGTTTAGTAATGATATTGGTGTTAAGGTTTGTGATTCCCGAAGCATGCACGTATGGTCTACTAACCATGTAACCAAATTGGCGCGCATTGTATTTTGATTGTTTATCTTTGCGTGAAGGTCGGGGGGGGGGGGGCGATGGTTAACTCCTACGAACCTCCCCCCTAGGGGCATGCATAGTAGTACTTCTTCGAGGGCTAATAAAAATTTTCAATAAGTATATGAGTTCTTTATGACTAATGTGAGTCCATGGATTATACACACTCTCACCGTTCCATCATCGCTAGCCTCTTCGGTACCGTGCATTGCCCTTTCTCACCTCGAAAGTTGGTGCAAACTTCGCCGATGCATCCAAACTCCGTGATACGATACTCTCTATCACACATAACCCTCCTTATATCTTCCTCAAAACAGCCACCATACCTACCTATCATGGTATTTCCATAGCCATTCCGAGATATATTGCCATGCAACTTCCATCATCATCATATACATGGCTTGAGCATTCATTGTCATATTGCTTTGCATGATCGTAAGATAGCTAGCATGATTTTTTCGTGGCTTGTCCGTTTTTTGATGTCATTGCTATGCTAGATCATTGCACATCCCGATACACCGCCAGAGGCATTCATATAGATTCATATCTTTGTTCTAGATATCGAGTTGTAATATTGAGTTGTGAGTAAATAAAAGTGTGATGATCATCATTATTAGAGCATTGCCCCAGTGAGGAAAGGATGATGGAGACTATGGTTCCCCCACAAGTCGGGATGAGACTCTGGACTTTATGGAAAATAAAAGAGGCCAAAGAATCCCAAATAATAATAATAATAATAATAATAATAATAAGAGGCCAAAGAAGCCCACCAAAAAATATTAAAAAATTAAAAAGAAGAGAAAATAAAAAAAGAGAGAAAAAGAGAGAAGGGGCAATGTTACTATCCTTTTACCACACTTTTCCTTCAAATAGCACCATGTTCTTCATATAGAGAGTCTCTTGAGTTATCACTTTCATATACTAGTGGGATTTCATTATAGAACTTGGCTTGTATACTCCGATGATGGGCTTCCTCAAATGTCCGAGGTCTTCATGAGCAAGCAAGTTGGATGCACACCCACTTAGTTTTAGTTTGAGCTTTCATACACTTATAGCTCTTAGTGCATCCGTTGCATGGCAATCTCTACTCCTCGCATTGACATCAATTGATGGGAATCTCCATAGCCCGTTGATTAGCCGCGTCGATGTGAGACTTTCTCCCTTTTTGTCTTCTCCACACGACCTCCACCATCATACTCTATTCCACCTATAGTGCTATATCCATGGCTTGCGCTCATGTATTGCGTGAGGGTTGAAAAAGCTGAAGCGCGTTAAAAAGTATGAACCAATTTCCTGGTTGACACCGGGATGAGCATGAGGGGTACCTTGTGTTAAGAAAAGGGAGCATACAAGACTATATAATTTTGTAGGGATAGCGTTCTTTAGCATTGATATTTTGAAAGACATGATTGTTTGTTGGGATGCCTGAATTATTATTGTTTTTATGTCAAATGATAGACTATTTCCTTGAATAACTTGTGTCTTAATATTCATGCCATGATTAGATTACATGATCAAGATTATGCTAGGTAGCATTCCACATCAAAAATTATCTTTTTTATCATTTACCTACTCGAGGACGAGCAGGAATTAAGCTTGGGGATGCTGATACGTCTCCGTCGTATCTATAATTTTTTATTGTTCCATGCCAATATTATTCAACTTTCATATACCTTTGGCAACTTTTTATACTAGTTTTGGGACTAACATATTGATACAGTGCCCAGTGCTAGTTCCTGTTTATTGCATGTTTTATGTTTCGCAGAAACCCCATATCAAACGGAGTTCAAACGGGATAAAAATGGACGGAGAATATTTTTGGAATATTTATGATTTTCTGGAAGAAAAACCAACGCGAGATGGTGCCCGAGGGGGCCACGAGGCAGGGGGCGCGCCCCTGACCCTCGTGGGCACCCCGTAAGGCGGTTGACGCACTTCTTTTGCCGCAAGAAATCTAATTTTTGGAGAAAAATCTGGGTGAAGGTTTCAACCCAATTGGAGTTACGGATCTCCGGATATAAAAGAAACGGTGAAAGGGTAGAATCAGAGGAAAGCAGAAAACAGAGAGAGACAGATCCAATCTCGGAGGGGCTCTTGCCCCTCCCATGCCATGGAGACCAAGGACCAGAGGGGAAACCCTTCTCCCATCTAGGGAGAAGGTCAAGGAAGAAGAAGAAGAAGGGGGTCTCTCTCCCCCTTGCTTCCGGTGGCGCCGGAATGCCGCCGGGGGCCATCATCATCACCGCGATCTACACTAACACCTCCGCCATCTTCACCAACATCTCCATCACCTTCCCCTATCTATATTCAGCGGCCCACTCTCCTGCAACCCGCTGTACCATCTACTTTAACATGGTGCTTTATGCTTCATATTATTATCCAATGATGTGTTGCCATCTTATGATGTGTGAGTAGATTTTCGTTGTCCTATCGGTGATTGATGAATTGCTATGATTGGTTTAATTTGCTGGTGGTTATGTTGCTTTCCTATTGTGCCCTCCGTGTCGTGCAAGCGTGAGGAATTCCTGCTGTAGGGTGTCTCAATATGTTCATGATTCGCTTATAGCGGGTTGCTTGAGTGATAGAAGCATAAACCTGAGTAAGGGGGTTGTGGCGTATGGGATAAAGGGGACTTGATGCTTTAATGCTATGGTTGAGTTTTACCTTAATGATCTTTAGTAGTTGCGGATGCTTGCTAGAGTTCCAATCATAAGTGCATATGATCCAAGAAGAGAAAGTATGTTAGCCTACGCCTCTCCCACATAAAACTTGCTATCGGTCTAGTAAAGTAGTCAATTGCTTAGGGACAATTTTGCAACTCCTACCACCACTTTTCCGCAGTCGCTATATTTAATTTATTGCTTCTTTATCTAAACAGCTACATCTTCACATGCAAGGAAGTGCCTGACAGTTGGGACCCACCTGGTCGAAGCGTACGTAGCGTTGTCATTCTAGTCGCGAACGTGTACGTACATACTGGTCGATGTAGAGGCGCGCACGTGTCGTAGTATAGGCGCGCACGTAGCATGTACACGTATGTACATCGGCGAGGGTGCAAGAAAGAAAATATGGCCACGTACGTACATACGGGCAGGGTCTCGAACGCCTACTCACGCATACGTACGACCAGGGCTCGTGTAC
Organism: Triticum aestivum; assembly: GCF_018294505.1. NCBI lineage: Eukaryota > Viridiplantae > Streptophyta > Magnoliopsida > Poales > Poaceae > Triticum > Triticum aestivum. Next base: position 411,273,181 of record NC_057801.1, read on the forward strand.
ATGGCTGGGTCAGAACGAAGAAACTGCGTCGTCGTCGTGTTCATGGGGAGCCAACCGGCTGGGTCTGAACGGAATGCATCGTCGTGTTCATCGAGAGGGTTTGGACGGAACAACCGATAGAAACGAGGCCTGGCGTACCGCACAACGGAGGAAAGGAAATGGCCTTGTGTTCGATCGGCCACGGCCGAAAGAGGATCCTGTTCATTAGGAGGGGTCTGGCGTACCACAAAACGGAGGAAATGAACTTTTGTTGGACCTCCTACGGTCGAAACAGGGTCCTGTTGATCAGGAGGGGTGTGGCGTACCGCAAAACGGAGGAAACGGACTTGTGTTGGAGCACTATGGTCGAAATGGGGGTCCTGTTCATCGGGAGGGGTACGGCGTACCGCAAAATGGGACTCCACGGGATACTGTTCATCTCCACCATCGACCTCCTCTAGCCTCCACGGGCTACTGTTCATCCACCGTCGACCTCCTCCAGCCTCCACCTGCGACTGTTCATCCACGGGCTCCTGTTCATCCAGCCTCTACCGCGCGCTACTCCACCGGCTACCGTTCAATCAGCCCTCTCCATAGGGCCTGGTTAACCACCCTTCCACGGGCTACTGTTCATCCAGCCCTCCACCGGCTACTGTTCAACCAGCCCTCCACGGGGTCCTGTTCAACCTTCCCTCCACGGGGTCCCGTTCATCCAGCCCTCCACGGGGTCTTGTTCATCCATGCCCAACCGCCTCGATCGATCGGGGTCCTGTTCATCCAGCGGCAACACCACGGGGTCATGTTCATCCAACCCCCCAGCAACACTCACTATTCATCCAGAGGCAGCATCGATCGACTTCAGTTAGTAGCAGTAGCGAAGGAATCGCTCGATCGCTCGGGTTCAGTAACGCGTAGCCTACAGTGCAATCGCTCGGGTTCAGTTAGGCGACGCCTCGCTCTGGTTCAGTTAGAGCCCAATGCCTCGCACCCACGCGCGTACGTGTACAAGAGAAATGCGCATCGCTCGGCCCAGACTACCCACCGTAACCGGGAACTCCCCGATATTTTCCTTGCCCTCGCTTCTACCATGGGTTTTCCCGTCATGGACGGCCCAAAGAATGTCATGCAACTGCGTCTCCGGCCTGCCCAGGATGAAAAGCCCATTTTCTATCATGATTTTTTGTCATAGAAGTAGGAGCCCACCACATCTATGATGATACCGGGTTTTGTCACAATTATCGTCCTAGAAGTGTCATAAGTAATGACATTTTTTTTGTTCGGCCCAAAATGTCACAGATGTGTCTTTTTTTTGTAGTGTAAATCTCCGAATACGCCACCAGCTGGAGCACTCAATTTTTCCCACCCACCACCCCGAGGAATATTGCTCGGAATCGGGATGGGACCTAATATACGTTAAGCAGCAACCCAGAGAAACAGTCCATCACTATTGGGCTAGATTCCTCCTGGTTAAAAACAAGACGACAGACTGTTGCGATCAAGAAGCAGTATCAGCTTTTCGGTTTAATTGCCGGGACGAAGGAGTCTTGAACGCACTCGCCCATTGTCATGTGCATAGCTTCACCGAACTATCAGACCTGGTCCGCAAATACTGAGCCATGGAAAGCACCTAGAAAGAACAACAAATGTGCGTGGAATCAAACCACGCCAAATAGTCAAGTACAATTCAAGAAAAGCGTGCACACGCACAATAGCCGCCTGAACGCGAGCCCGCTAAAAAAAGAAACAGATCCCTCGCCGGACCTAGATCGGTCCTAGACGAACTGTTGGACAAGCCATATCCCATACACTGGGCACTACTAAACACAAATCCAACTCATAGACTTCTAGCCTATTGGATTGTTAGACAGGTCACCAAAAGTGTCGAAGCCATACTTCGCCTTCAAATCCCCAGTAGAGGGTCAGAGATACCACCATCCAATGACAATACATCTAACTGTCTACAAAACCTTCTCCCCAAACAATCAGAGGAAAAGAACCCTTCGAGAGCTCAGTCAAGTGCATCAGGTCACAGCAGCAAGCTCCTGGACGGACACCCGCATCACCTTTGATGCGGAGGAAGAACAAGCGTGCGACCCATCCGAGCACCCGCCGCATTAGTCCTTGCCCCCATTGTGGATGGCTTCAGATTAACCAAGGTGCTTATGGACGGCGGCAGTGGCTTAAATATCATTTATGAGGATACCCTCGACAAGATGCAGTTTGACAAATCTTGAATCGAACAAAGCTACACTACATTTTGGGGAATCATCCCTGGCAAGGAGGCGCGCTGCTCCAGACGAGTCACTCTGGATGTAGTGTTTGGCACCCCAATGAACTATAGGACCGAAGAACTACTCTTCCACATTGTGCCCTTCCATAGCGGATACCATGCTTTATAGGGCATGACGCATTCTCGAAGTTCCGGGCTACACCCCATTACGGGTACATGAAACTCAAAATGCAGGGCCCAATGGTGTGATCACAATATCCAGCAAGCCAAAAAACAACATCCCTGGCCCTAGAGGCACTATCTGAGGCTCTAGTAGCCGAAGAATTGACCACACTCTATACAGTAGTCGACAAAGATGATGTTACCCTCAGCAAAAGACCCAAGTCTACATCCTTCAAACAAGCTGGCGAAACCATCAAGATCCAAGTACATCCGACGGACCCCAATAAAACAGCAACCATTGGAGCACAGATGGACCCGGAGGTCGACAAGGCGTTGCACGCATTCCTGTGAGAAAATTGGGACATATTCGTCTCGCACCCTTCGGACATGCCAGGTATCCCACGCAGGCTGGCAGAACATAGCTTGAACATACTCAAGGGCTTCAAGCCAATTAAACAAACGCTCCGCCGATTTCCCGAACCCAAGCGTTAAGCTATGGGGGAGGAAATAGCCAAACTACTCGAAGCCAGATTCATTAGAGAAATCAAACACCCCGACTGGCTGGCAAATTTGGTCATGGTACCTATAAAGGACAAATCCTGGCAGATGTGTGTCAACTTCAAAGATCTCAACAAGGCTTTCCCCAAGGATCCTTCCTCTACCTCAAATAGACACGACTCACTATGTTTCCTCGATGCTTACTCGGGATATCACCAAATCAAGATGAAGGAATCCAACCAACCAACATCCACATTTATTACACCCTATGGACCATTCTGCTTCAACACAATTCTCTTTGGGTTAAAAAATGCAGGAGCAAAATATCAGCGCATGATTCAAACATGCCTGGAAAGCCAAATCGGTAAAATAGTTGAAGCCTATGTGGATGATGTGGTCATTAAGACAAAACATGTAGGCCAGTTGGTCGACGACCTTCGTCTCACCTTCAAAAACTTCAGAACATATGATATACGACTTAACCTGGATAAGCGTGTTTTCGGAGTTCCCCCCGGAAAACTGGATTCATTGTCTCCCATAGAGGGATAGAAGCCAATCCGGATAAAATCCAAGCTTTGTCCCAACTGGCAATACCCACAGAGCTGAAATACGTCCGGAAGCTGGCTGGTTGCGTTGCGGCCTTTAATCATTTCATCTCCTGCCTTGGTGAAATGGCCCTGCCGCTCTACAAATTGATCAAAAAGACAAAAAAAATTCGGATGGACAGATAAATAAACTATCACACTAGAAGAGATAAAGACTATACTAGCAGGCAACCCCATTTTGACAGCACCTGGCATAGCTGAACCCATGTTGCTATACATCTTAGCCACAAACCAGGTTATGAGTGATGTCCTCGTGGTAGAACGAGATGCAGAAGGACACAAGTTGAAGTTGCAAAAACATGTCTATTACGTGTCGGAAGTACTCACTCCGTGCAAATCCCGGCATACGCACTATCAGAAGATCGCCTACATAGTTTTCATGGCATCCTGCAAACTCCGACACTACTATCAGGAGTGTTCGGTTACCGTGGCATCCGAAGTACCCTTAAATGATATTATCAATAACAGGGACGCCACAGGCCGCATCGCCAAATGGGCAATAGAGCTCCTGCCCTTTGAAATTGTGTACAAGCCATGCTGCACTGTTAAATCTCAGGTGCTGGCTGATTTTCTGGCCCAATGGATGGAAGCCGAACTTCCCCAAGAATATAGTACGTACTCACACTAGACAATGTATTCTGGCGGTTCCAAAATGGTGGCCGGACTGGGAGCTGGTTGATACGTCTCCAACATACCTATAATTTATGAAGTATTCATACCATGTTTACAACAATTTTATATGGTTTTGGTATGGTTTGCATGGAACTAACCCGGACTGATGCCATTTCAGCACAACTACCTCGGTGTTGTTTTTTGTGCAGAAATAAAAGTTCTCCAAATGCAACGAAACTTTTTGACGATTTTTTTGGAGTTAGAAGCTTCGTGCGAGGACCAGAAGGTGAAGGAGGTGAGCACAAGACACCTGGACGTGCCAGGAGGCCCAGGCGCGCCCAGGTGGGTTATGCCCACCTCGAGGCCCATCTTCACGTGATTCCAATGCTAAAAATCCTATAAATAGAGAAACAATCAGAAATAACCCTAGATCGGAAGTTCCGCCCCCGCAAGCCTTTGTAGCCATGAAAAAACAATCGGGAGCCCGTTTCGGCACCCTGCCGGAGGGGGAAATCATCATTAGAGGCCATATTCATCATCCCTATGGTCTCCATGATGAGGAGGGAGTAAGCCACCCTTGGGGATGAGGGTTTCTGCTAGAAGCCATGTATTTAATCTCTCTCTCTCTCTTTCTCTCTCTCGTGTTCTTGAGATTGCACAATCTTGATGTATCACGGACTTTATTAATATAGTTGGATCATATGGTGTTTTCTGGTAACCCACAAGTATAGGGGATCGTAACAGTTTTCAAGGGTAGAGTATTCAACCCAAATTTATTGATTCAACACAAGGGGAGCCAAACAATATTCCCAAGTATTAGCAGCCAGGTTGTCAATTCAACCACACCTGAAAGAATTAGTATCTGCAACAAAGTTTTTAGTAGCCAAGTAGAATGGAAGTAACGGTAACGGTGGCAAAAGTAACAGTAGCAGTTTTGTAGTGATTGTAACAGTAGCAACGACAAAGTAACTTAGCAAAGATCAATATGTGAAAAGCTCGTAGGCAACGGATCAGTGATGGATAATTATGTCGAATGGCATTCATCATGCAACAGTTATAACCTAGGGTGACACAGAACTAGCTCCAATTCATTAATATAATGTAGGCATGTATTTTGAATATAATCATACGTGCTTATGGAAAAGAACTTGCAAGACATCTTTTGTCCTACCCTCCTGTGGCAGCGCGGTCCTAATGGAAACTAAGGGATATTATGGCCTCCTTTTAATATACAACTGGACCAAAGCATTAACACTTAGTGAATACATGAACTCCTCAAACTACGGTAATCACTGGAAAGAATCCCAATTATTGTCACCTTGGGGTATGCGGATCATAACACATAAGAGGTGTCTACAACTTGCAAGATAGGATCAAGAACACAAATATATTCATGAAAACATAATAGGTTCAGATTTGAAATCATGGCACTCGGGCCCTAGTGACAAGCATTAATCATAGCAAAGTCATAGCAACATCAATCTCAGAACATAATGGATACTAGGGATCAAACCCTAACAAAACTAACTCGATTACATGATAAATCTCATCTAACCCATCACCGTCCAGCAAGCCTATGATGGAATTACTCACTCCTAGCTATGAGCATCACAAAATTGGTGATGGAGGAAGGTTGGTGATGATGATGACGAGGAATCCCCCTCTCCGAAGCCCCGAACGGACTCTAGATCTTGCCTCCCGATGAAGATCTGGAGGTGGCGGTGGCTCCTTATCATAAAACGAGATGAATCCTTCTCCTTGATTTTTCTCTCCGGATGTGAATATATAGCGTTGGAATTAGGGTCGGAGGAGCTCCAGGGGGCCCACAAGCCACCTAGGCGTGCCCGGGGGGCGCCCCCAGGCTTGTGGCCAATGGGTTTACCTCCTCTGGTTGATTCTTTCGCCAATTTTTATATATTCCAAAAGTATTCTCCGTAAATTTTTAGGTCAATCCGAGAACTTTTATTTTTGCACAAAAATAACACCATGGCAATTCTGCTGAGCGTCAAGCCGGGTTAGTTTCTTTCAAATCATGCAAGATAGAGTCGAAAATAAGGGAAAAAGACTATGGAAAAGTAGATACGATGGAGACATATCAACTCCCCCAAGCTTAGCCCATTGCTTGTCCTCAGGCAATTTAGCTAACAAACTGAAAGTGACAAAGAAAAACTTTTACAAACTTTGTCTGATCTTGTTGTTTCGAATATCTATAGCCAGCATTCAGGTTTTCAGCAAAGATTATGAACTAACCATATTCAAAATAATATTTACGTCTCACATTTACTCATATCAATGGCATAATCAACTAGCGAGAAATAATAATAAATCTCGAATGACAACACTTTTTCAAAACAACCATGATATAATATGGCAGAATGGTATCTCGCTAGCCCTTTCTGAGACCACAAAACATTAATGCAGAGCATCCCTGAGGATTAAGGACTGACTAGACATTGTAATTCACGGTAAAAGAGATCCAGTCACACTCATACTCAACATCAATTAATAACAATGCATACAAATGACAGTGGTGCTCTTTAACTGTGTTTTTTGTAAGAGGATTATGACTCAACATAAAAGTAAATAGATAGGCCCTTCGCAGAGGGAAGCAGGGATTTGCAGAGGTTCCAGAGCTCGAGCTTTTAAAAGAGAGATGAATATAATTGTGAGCGGTATGCTTTTATTGTCAACATAACAACCAAGATATCTCACTATCTTCCATGCTAGATACATTATAGGTGGTTCCCAAATAGAATGGTAAAGTTTTTACTCCCCCTCCACCAACAATTACACTCCACAGCTGATCTTAAACAATGGGTACCATCCATACCAACAACAATCCTGAGGGAGTTTTTTTTGAAGTTATATTTTGATTTGATTTCGAGCATGGAACTGGGCATCCAGATTACCAACCACTTTCTCGTGAATGGCAAGTGAATCAACACTCATCGTGAGAACAACCCACCTAGCATGGAAGATACTGATAGCCCCAGTCACTACATGAGCGATTTCGGCATACAAAACAGATTATTATTTGAAGGTTTAGAGTTTGGCACATGCAAATTTACTTGGAACGATAGGTAAATACCACATATAGGTAGGTATGGTGGACTCATATGGAACAACTTTGGGTTTAAGGAAGTGGATGCACAAGTAGTATTCCCGCTTAGTACAAGTGAAGGCTAGCAAAAGATTGAGGAGCGACCAACTAGAGAGCGACAACGGTCATAAACATGCATTAAGATTAACCAACATGGAATGCAAGCACGAGTAGGATATAAATCACCATGAACATAAATATTGCAGAGGCTATGTTGATTTTGATTCAACTACATGCGTGAACATGTGCCAAGTCAAGCCACTTAAATCTTTCAAAGGAGCATACCATCCTATCATACTACACCATAACCATTTTAGTTTGCCTGTTGGCACTCAAGGCAAACCATTATAAACTCCTAGGTAATTAAGCATGGCATGAGTAACTATAATCTCTAGTTGTCATTGCAAGCATGTTTCGTAATAGGCTGAATCAGGAACAATGATGTTGGTGAAACTAATCCACGAACACCTATGGGGCCGGCGGACCGGGCCCCTTTCGGTTCGGCGGGGGGCGGAGATCGCACGAAGAGCAGATCGAGGCGAGGCACACGAGCAGTTTACCTAGCTTCGGAGCTCTCCGGAGAGATAACACTCCTACTGCTGCTTGTTTGATTGTATTATCTGGTGTTCTTGCTCGTGAGAGCTAAGGGTCTTCTGGCTTCGAAGTGAGTCGAGCCTTTTTTTCCTGTCTGAACCCCCTCTACGTTGCGCATGGGCCTCCTTTTATACGCTAAAGGGGTCACCGACAGGTGGCAACGCAGAGGAGGGTACAAACGTAAAAAGCGAGGTAGTTGATACAGTTACTTGTAGAGTGCACCCTACCTAACCCTGACGGCAGGGGACAGGGGCATTAAATGCCCGTCTGAGTCGCCTGAACAGTGCATAAAAGGACCGTTAGGGGCGCCACCGTTCGCCATGATGGCGATCTTGTCAGCTTCGCATGCCACTGCGCACCGCTGGCTGCACAGCCTCCCGCCACGCGCGCCCGGAGAGGCCCCCAGAGCGACACGTTGGTGGATGCGCTGGAGTGTGGGCACAGAGTGGACGCCTGCCGCGGCAAGCGCCTTGCCGCTGTTGTTATCTTGTTGGGTCCAGATGTCAGGACCCCGACTCAATGCCACATCGATCTAGCATGTAACACCTCATATCACTTTGCGGCCTCACGCACGGTATTCCCACGGGTGTCGCCTTACCTTTGCCCGGGACCGTTTGCGCCTTTTGGCACACGTATATGACAGTGTCGCTAGCATCCATATGATAAGGAGCCCGGGCTGACATGGCTAGTCGTAAACCCAAAGCGGCACAGACTTACAGGGACAGGCATCCATGACCCAGCATCGAACGTGTCGGTCATCAGCGAGTGAATCCAGGCTGTAGCACTGGGCTAGCAGGACTCCGGTGAACCGGGCTGTAGCGGGCTAACAGGACTCCGGTATTCACCGCGTGACATTTCCCTGAAGGGACAGACACAGGAACGAAGAAGGACACATGCCGGCCAGCCTAAGTGTTCCGGAGCAGTAGCAAGCTACCATGGCTCAGTGGAAACACTAGGAGACATTTCCCGGTAAGAGAGGCTACTAAAGATAAACAACTAGATGGTCAGATCCCACACATACCAAGCATTTCAACAACATACACATAATATGCTCGATATGTGCAATACAACATGGCATCACAAAATGACTCTACGACTCAAGTAGTTTATTCAATAGGCTCCGAGGAGCGAGAGAGTAGGATTGTATCGGAATGAACAAGGGGGTTTTGCTTGCCTGGCACTTCTGAAGATAACATTGAGTCTTCATCAGTGTCAACGATCACATCATCGGTATCGCGTCTATCGGGAGGGGACAAATACCGGCAACACAGAAAGGAACACAATCAATGCAATGCACAGTATGATGCATGATCATGACATGGCAAAATGAATGTGTTTTGGGCTAATGCAACTAGCACCAGATTAAATGAAGTTGGTTTGAATCCAAGATTCAAATTCAAACTCCATATGTGGATATTTAAATGTCATTCACTTCATTTGCTCTAAACAGTAGTGATAAGTTGTTCTAACATGCATGAAAATGGTACAGATGGATTCCTTGAATTTTTCTGATAATTTTTCATATATAATTTATTTAATTTGGAGTTACGGTTAATTTTCTATGAATTATTGAAGTTTTAGCTATTTTCTGGAATTTCAGAATTAAATTAAATCCAGAAAATGAGTTATGACATCAGCACTGCGTCATGCTTGCGTCAGCAAGTCAACAGGGCTGCCCGGGTCAAATCTGACGTGTGGGGGCCACACGTCAGTGACACAGGAGCTAATCCCGGTCAAACCCAGCGCTGACTGGGGTTTGACCAGGGGTGGGGCCCGCTGTCAGTGGCTGTGGGGGGGGTTATTTAATTAAATTAAACTAACTAACTAACAGGGGGCTGGCCCCACCTGTCATCGACCCAGGGGGGTCAAACCCCGGTCAAATGACCCAAACAGGCCGGCGGCTCAACGCCGGCGGCAACAGGCACGGCGGAGGGCTTCGGGATCGCTCCTCCGGCGTCCAAATGGACGGAGGAGAGCGGCTACGGGGAGCTGGAGCTCACCCGCACCCGTTTCAGCAAGCAGCAGCAGCTAGGGCGGCCGGGGACGATGGCCCCGAGCTCGGCAGCGGCGGCCGGAGCTCGGGCGTGCTCGGGTTCGGCGTTACACGGCACGGCGAGGTCAGCTGATGGGCTCTACGGGATGCTGGGGTCACCAGGAACACCCGGAGACAACGAGCGCAGGCGGAGGAGCTCGGGAGCACGGAGCTCACCGGCCATGGCGGACGGCAGCTTCGGGTGCTCGTGGGGCGGCGACTACAGGGTGCACGCGAGGGAGAGAGATGAGGGGAAACGACGGCAAGCTCACAGGGGTTGCGACGGTGGCCTCGGGGAGCTTGGGGAGGCACCGGAGCCGACGAATTTGACGAAGATGGCCGGCGGGTCCGAGGTAGAAGACGACAGCGATGGCGGCGATGCAGGGGCTCCCGCGGTGTGCTTCTCGGCGAGGAGGAAGAGGGGGTCGGGGCGGATCTCCTGGGTACTTCGGGTGGCAGTAAGGAGCACGGTGGCTACGGCAAACGGCGTCGGCGACGACGAGCTCCGCTTGGGCGCGTGCAGGGAGAGAGCAGAGGAGGGAACGGGGTCCAGGGGAAGAGAGGGGAGGTGCAGGGGGCGAGGGGGAGTGCGTGGCGCCCTCGGGTGCCTCCAGCGGCGAGCGGGTAAGCAGGAGGTGGCCGGAGCGTGCGCGCGCGCGTCGGGCACACGCCCTCCTGCCTACTGGCAGGAGGTTGAAGACGGTGGCGACCGGGGTGGGCTGGGCCGCACAGTGCTGGACCAGCACAGGAGCTGGGCCGGCTCTGGTGGGCTGCACAGGTAAGCTTTGCTCTTTTTATTATTTACTGTTTTCTATTTATTTAATTCTTTTGCCACTGTTTTGAATTAAAATAATAATTCAAACAATGCCAAAGCTCCTCTGAATATTTTATTTGGCTAGATGGACTTTTCCAAAAGCTCATAAAATATTTCAGGGGTATTTGAAATTATATTCTAATTATATGAATATAATTCAAATTCAAATAGCTAATGATTTAAATTCAAAGTCCCAAAAATAAATCCTTAAAAATGTTCAATATTTTGGTTGGGACCAGAACCCTTACCAAAAATTATCAAACATTTAAGAAGAGCATTTTGGAACAATGAATGTGATTTTTAGGGTTTCTGCCCTTCTTTTATTTAGGGTTTTGAGGCTTCCAAATTTCCTCAATTCAAGTTTCAAAAATATAGACATGATGCACACATGAAGCTAACCTAGAGCAATGCCTGAAGCTAGGGATGTGACAACTCACCCCCACTAAACAAGAATCTCGCCTCGAGATTCAAGCGTAGGGTAAGGTGAAGGGGAAACGCAACTAGTATAATCTTCACGATCCAGGGTGCACTTCAGTTGAACGTTGATTTGAACACCATCTTTGTCTTATCGTCTTGCTCTGAGAAATCCTGTCAACATGACATGGAGGGAAGAAGGAGACTTTAGAAGGACTGATCTTTCGAAGATCGAACCACTCAGGATTAACCCACGGAATGGAACATAGCAACATCTCTCGAGCTGAGAGACGAAGCACACCTCTAGAGGGATGGAGTGGAACAGATGACGAGGGTTCACTAGGTAGACAACAATTTCACGCTTAAGAGGGTGGCAAACGATTGTCAACGTAGCGTGGAGTTGAGTTGTCATGACACCATAATGATGCACCTTAGGGAAGGTGACTCATAGAAATATCCCCTTAAGTGGCAAAAAGAATTACCTTTGATTCAAAGATCATTGAAACTCTTTAAACCAGCCTAAGACAATTCTCGAGCGATCGTTTGGAGGGGGTCGGTAGAATGGCAAACTCAAACTTGGATGATGTGGATTACCTTGTTGAAGACAACGTGATGGATGAATTTGCTTATCACCGGAAATGGAAGGGACCCGTGGTAGAATGGCACAATGGCGGTGCAAGCTGGGAACAAAATGCAAATGCCGGGAATGATTCTAGTAACTGGGAAGAACCCAACAATAGAGAGTGAATTCACTGTTGAAGTGGTTATAGCATAACCGAGGAAATCTAGGGCAATCCCAGCTAGTGCCGATGATAACACGTAGCGCTTGTGCGTGCTCTCAAGAACTTGAGCATTTCCATATTCATCAAGGTTTTACCAACATCCGTGTCAAGGATCCTGGCAACACAACTTGCTACCATGATGAATGATGATGGATGATGCAGATGCAAAGGAAGATAACACCTTCTCAGATTTCACCCTTGACGGGGCCAAGGAAATAAAATCTGGATGATCGACCGAGAGACATTTAGCACTCCGCTTCTAATGTTCTCCTTGATGTGCTAGTGTAACCCACCCATAGATATGGTTTGATATCTAGAACATCAAGTAAAAAGGTCGGACTTCGGAAACACAAAGATCCATAGGGGCAACTAGAGAGTAAATCCTACGAAATCCCTATGGGGAGGTGGCCAATTCCATCAAATAAGATACTATAATAATAGGTCTACCGGATGGGTGTGTTGGCCACGACATCCACCTTACCGGTTATCGAGAGACCAATATTATAGTTCTTGGGAAATGTTCCAACCCATCATATCTGCCTAAGATTCAGATCTGGTTGGTGTCAGGATATTCCAGACTCATCGAGTCTAGGAAGAAAAATAAAAGTTTGCAACACAAATCGACGAGATGACGTTGCGAGATTCTCGGGAGACGAACTACGATAGCAAGCTCCAAAACATGAGCTGGTTCTGCTACAAACATGTGAACACGTTGTCCCAGACAAGCATGACCACGAAATAGTCTTATAATAAAACACTACCGAGTTCAGGAGGGGGAACCATCATTAATGACATCGAAGTCTCCACGCGTGGAAATCCAAAGAGTTCACCTTGGACAGACTCCTTTATCTTTGAACAACTCAATCAGTGGCTTGGTGTGCTAGGATATACATATAGCATGGAGGTTGCAAATCTCCAGACCACAGAATACTTCGCACGTGTGCATGACTGATTTGGGATGATTCCAAAGGAGGAAAAAACATGCTTTCTCGAATTCACGTCGGCAACTTACATCAAATGCACGTGAATCAAAGGAAGTCACTTCTTTTATCCAAACATATACTTCATGAACGGGGCATGAAGTAAATGCTTTCAAAAGTTTCCAACACTAACTTAATGTTCAACAACATCATGGAGGAGATAAGAATGTTGTCAATGGGCTCAACAACAACTCATCAGAATTTCCATATCACTGGACTTCCACCATCGTGTGAACACGGTGATAGCATTGGTCAGCCCCAAAGATATAATGGTGTATGCTCGAGGGATCAACCACGAGTAAGACAACATTACGAACATCGTTGGTTCTGACTTGATTTGACGATAGCCCACACTCAAATCAAAGGATTGATAAGACAATAGGTCCAGCAACTGATCACAGGGACCAATCGATGAAGATTTCATCTTTCTTCAATACACACTACACAAGAATATCCTGTTGGAACGAACTAAGTCAGGCAAGCTTTTATCTTCCAACTCTCCAAGTTATTGTTTAGCTTAACCAATTAACTCAGGGATATCTAACACCGATTCTTGGAGAGAAGGTGGTTCACAAGAAACCAACTTGATCACGAGCTCAACATAGCGGTCAGGTGACAACCTGGTAATACTTCTGAGAAGATATTCAGAGAATCACGAGCCACCGGTATGTTACTAAGCTCGAGAACAATCTTGCTTTTGAGGGCAAGACGATATGATCAGATGAGTGAGGACTTGACAAAATCCTAACTCATCAATCGAAGGGTGCACCGAAATAAGGACTAGGTAGCACGATCAGTCTTAGAAGGATGATTCGAAAACCAACATACTAAGAATGAAATTATTATCCTTTAACTACCAAGCAACAGAGTTGCTAGCAGTATTGATTTCACGCATCACAATTCATTTGTCGGTATTCCGGTTGCATCAACACGAAGACCGAGGAATGAACAATGATGGCAAGAGGTATCACTGTACCGAGAGTTCATAGGATGGTGTGCAATTCCTATAACAATCCCGATATAAAGATGGTAATACTTCAGGGTAGAACAGAACCAAAAGCTGGATTGGCATTTGATCTGCGAAATACAACTACTTTGACCCAATCCTAGATATGGAAGAGGTACTGGAGTTTGTTTCTCCTAGTCATTCCGGAATAGAATGGCTTGACAGACCACAAGAGTCATAGGCATCGATGAACGAACGCACACATACTCTTGACTATCAATTGATAGACGAGGGTCAGAATGCAACTAAAGAGATCAACTCAAAGGATCATATAATTTTCTGAGTTTGTGGATGCATAGATTAGTATGTCGAACCAAGTTCAACATGTTTCTTCCGGATAACCCATGCAGAAAGGTAGAACTGGCAGAGTCACGATTTATGAATGGAGAACTCCTCAAGAATACTCTAATTGCGATCTTTTGATCCCATAAACATCTGCCATAAGCGGTTCATAGTATTTGGAAGAAGGAAATACCACGGACCTCGAGGACTATCGCAAAGTTACTAATATCCTGAAGGAACTAGCAAACACTATCAACATGAAGTAAGTAGAGTGAATCTCGGGTTCAAGAACCCAGGAATAGAATACCTACTACTAAGTAGCATCACGGAATGCTTTCGAGAATGATGGCCAGAATCCTCACACTGGGAGCACAAATCATGGCTAAATTACTAGATGATCCCCTAAGACACCTAGGATCATAATACTAGCTCCAACATATATGTCAAGGCAATAAAGTACCTCAACTCACTGACTAGTGTGGCTAATCTGGCCCAAAGGAACATCGAAACGGGAAGAAAGGATTTGCAAATTGCATCAGATTGTATAGAAACCTGGGATGACTCGGACAGCATAACGGCTGTAAATGCTCAGAAAAGATTTGAGACATTCACAAAAATGGTGGCATAACCACTCAGAAGCACAATATCAAGATTTCGAGATCAACAATTAACATACGGAAGTAGTAGAAACTGAACTCAAGCTTAAATCCAACAATCTATAAGTCTACGGATTAGTAACGCGTGATCCTGATAGAAAGAGGAGATAGCCTAGTTCTTAATCCCCGTAGAAGAGAAGATGATGACTCAGATCAGAAGGCATAAGGTATAAGGAGTAAAAAGAGCCTTACGTTCCATCCCACAATCAATTCCCTTATATAACTAAAGAATTTCTAGACTCAACTTCGACCAGTTTGGCTTGGTAATCCTACAGGCAGTCAAGCTCTGATACCAACGCTGTCAGGACCCCGACTCAATGCCACATCGATCTAGCATGTAACACCTCATATCACTTTGCGGCCTCACGCACGGTATTCCCACGGGTGTCGCCTTACCTTTGCCCGGGACCGTTTGCGCCTTTTGGCACACGTATATGACAGTGTCGCTAGCATCCATATGATAAGGAGCCCGGGCTGACATGGCTAGTCGTAAACCCAAAGCGGCACAGACTTACAGGGACAGGCATCCATGACCCAGCATCGAACGTGTCGGTCATCAGCGAGTGAATCCAGGCTATAGCACTGGGCTAGCAGGACTCCGGTGAACCGGGCTGTAGCGGGCTAACAGGACTCCGGTATTCACCGCGTGACATTTCCCCGAAGGGACAGACACAGGAACGAAGAAGGACACATGCCGGCCAGCCTAAGTGTTCCGGAGCAGTAGCAAGCTACCATGGCTCAGTGGAAACACTATGAGACATTTCCCGGTAAGAGAGGCTACTAAAGATAAACAACTAGATGGTCAGATCCCACACATACCAAGCATTTCAACAACATACACATAATATGCTCGATATGTGCAATACAACATGGCATCACAAAATGACTCTACGACTCAAGTAGTTTATTCAATAGGCTCCGAGGAGCGAGAGAGTAGGATTGTATCGGAATGAACAAGGGGGTTTTGCTTGCCTGGCACTTCTGAAGATAACATTGAGTCTTCATCAGTGTCAACAATCACATCATCGGTATCGCGTCTATCGGGAGGGGACAAATACCGGCAACACAGAAAGGAACACAATCAATGCAATGCACAGTATGATGCATGATCATGACATGGCAAAATGAATGTGTTTTGGGCTAATGCAACTAGCACCAGATTAAATGAAGTTGGTTTGAATCCAAGATTCAAATTCAAACTCCATATGTGGATATTTAAATGTCATTCACTTCATTTGCTCTAAACAGTAGTGATAAGTTGTTCTAACATGCATGAAAATGGTACAGATGGATTCCTTGAATTTTTCTGATAATTTTTCATATATAATTTATTTAATTTGGAGTTACGGTTAATTTTCTATGAATTATTGAAGTTTTAGCTATTTTCTGGAATTTCAGAATTAAATTAAATCCAGAAAATGAGTTATGACATCAGCACTGCGTCATGCTTGCGTCAGCAAGTCAACAGGGCTGCCTGGGTCAAATCTGACGTGTGGGGGCCACACGTCAGTGACACAGGAGCTAATCCCGGTCAAACCCAGCGCTGACTGGGGTTTGACCAGGGGTGGGGCCCGCTGTCAGTGGCTGTGGGGGGGGGGTTATTTAATTAAATTAAACTAACTAACTAACAGGGGGCTGGCCCCACCTGTCATCGACCCAGGGGGGTCAAACCCCGGTCAAATGACCCAAACAGGCCGGCGGCTCAACGCCGGCGGCAACAGGCACGGCGGAGGGCTTCGGGATCGCTCCTCCGGCGTCCAAATGGACGGAGGAGAGCGGCTACGGGGAGCTGGAGCTCACCCGCACCCGTTTCAGCAAGCAGCAGCAGCTAGGGCGGCCGGGGACGATGGCCCCGAGCTCGGCAGCGGCGGCCGGAGCTCGGGCGTGCTCGGGTTCGGCGTTACACGGCACGGCGAGGTCAGCTGATGGGCTCTACGGGATGCTGGGGTCACCAGGAACACCCGGAGACAACAAGCGCAGGCGGAGGAGCTCGGGAGCACGGAGCTCACCGGCCATGGCGGACGGCAGCTTCGGGTGCTCGTGGGGCGGCGGCTACAGGGTGCACGCGAGGGAGAGAGATGAGGGGAAACGACGGCAAGCTCACAGGGGTTGCGACGGTGGCCTCGGGGAGCTCGGGGAGGCACCGGAGCCGACGAATTTGACGAAGATGGCCGGCGGGTCCGAGGTAGAAGACGACGGCGATGGCGGCGATGCAGGGGCTCCCGCGGTGTGCTTCTCGGCGAGGAGGAAGAGGGGGTCGGGGCGGATCTCCTGGGTACTTCGGGTGGCAGTGAGGAGCACGGTGGCTACGGCGAACGGCGTCGGCGACGACGAGCTCCGCTCGGGCGCGTGCAGGGAGAGAGCAGAGGAGGGAACGGGGTCCAGGGGAAGAGAGGGGAGGTGCAGGGGGCGAGGGGGAGTGCGTGGCGCCCTCGGGTGCCTCCAGCGGCGAGCGGGTAAGCAGGAGGTGGCCGGAGCGTGCGCGCGCGCGTCGGGCACACGCCCTCCTGCCTACTGGCAGGAGGTTGAAGACGGTGGCGACCGGGGTGGGCTGGGCCGCACAGTGCTGGACCAGCACAGGAGCTGGGCCGGCTCTGGTGGGCTGCACAGGTAAGCTTTGCTCTTTTTATTATTTACTGTTTTCTATTTATTTAATTCTTTTGCCACTGTTTTGAATTAAAATAATAATTCAAACAATGCCAAAGCTCCTCTGAATATTTTATTTGGCTAGATGGACTTTTCCAAAAGCTCATAAAATATTTCAGGGGTATTTGAAATTATATTCTAATTATATGAATATAATTCAAATTCAAATAGCTAATGATTTAAATTCAAAGTCCCAAAAATAAATCCTTAAAAATGTTCAATATTTTGGTTGGGACCAGAACCCTTACCAAAAATTATCAAACATTTAAGAAGAGCATTTTGGAACAATGAATGTGATTTTTAGGGTTTCTGCCCTTCTTTTATTTAGGGTTTTGAGGCTTCCAAATTTCCTCAATTCAAGTTTCAAAAATATAGACATGATGCACACATGAAGCTAACCTAGAGCAATGCCTGAAGCTAGGGATGTGACACCAGAAGCTCGTCGCTCACCGGGCCTCGGGGTACCTTGTTTAGTCTTCCCGGCAAGCTCCTCTTGTCGGGGCCTTGTTGCCTTGCCGGAGCGCGTGGCGCGTCGCGGCAAGTTCCTTGGAGCGCCTTGGTTGGCCTTCCCGGCAAGCTCCTCTTGCCAGGGCCTTGTCTCCGTAGCTTAAATACTTTGTTCTTGGATGGCTCCAAGGGAACCTTGGAGGATCTTGGAGTTCGCCCGGCAAGCCTTGCCGCGGGGTGCTGCAACTGCCCGTGCACAAGTTCGGGGTACTAGGGAACCCCTATTCTAGTACACCGACAGGAGCCCCCGGGCCTGGGCCAGACACGGTGCCGAGCGCTGTTGGGCCAGGACCAAGTCAGGGCACGGGCACACGCGGACTGGGCCACACCAAATCTTGCTCCGTATCCACCGCGCTCTCCCATAACGGCGCGCGGAGTTCATGGGCGAGGAGGAGCCTGCCGGTTCCGAAGCCGAGCCGAGCGAGGCCGGCGAGGAGGAGCCCGAGCCTTCAGAAAACTTGCCGCAGGCGGAGCCCCGGCCCCGCCAAGAAGGCGCCTTCGCAGGGCCGGGGACGCAGCGGGGCGGCAGCCGGGTCAACAGCCGCCGAGCCGTGCGACGCGCTCTACCGCGGCAAGCAATGTTGCCGCAGGAGCGCCTCACGCAACAGCGGCAACTGGAGCGAGATCTTCCCAGGCCACCTCCACTGCCCCCGCCAAGCGGGCAAGGGATCCTACTCCTCCACCTTGCCGCACCGGAGGAGGGCCGGACTTCGATCTTTCCGCACTCAGCTCCGACGAGGAGGAAGAAGAGTAAGTTTCCTTGGTGCTCTTGTAGTTCTTCAATCTTGCTGTTTATATCTTGTATCTGACTTGCTCCAATCTGGACTCCTTTCTTTTCAGGACGCTGGCCCAGAGAGCGGCGAAGAGGGCCAAGGCCGCGGTGATCGTCATCGAGGATGACCCCATCGTGTCAGTAGGAGGTAGGTCCGAGACCACCTTGACGGACCCGGCAATCACTCCTCAAAGCATCCCCCAGCGCAGCCCTCAGCGTAAGTTCATAGTTTAGCCTTCTGCTGTCGGGCGCGCTTGAGTGCTTCTTCCTTTGTTGATATCTTGCTTGTTGATTTGTGTAGGAGCAGAGCAGCCACATCAGGAGCGCCCGGAAGCTGGTCCCGAGGTGCCATCCGCTTCGACTACGCCGCCAAGGGAGGGGTTCCCGGTAAGGGAGCGCTCTCCGGCAAGGGGCAGCTCTTCGGCAAGGGACGGCACTGTTGATCCTGCGGCGACCGAGGCCGCAACTGCAGATCTTGGCACAGGTAATCCACTTGCCCAGAAACTTTCCCTTGGGTTCTTCTTCTTCTGTTTTTCCTCTCTTGGATTTTTGATTGATTTTCCTCCCTTCTTCGCTCTTCAGACCCATCTGCGGCTGAGCCAATGGAGACAGAGGGCGCCGGCGAGGAAGGGGCCGGTGCTGATGAGACCGCCGGCGAGGAGGCCGCCGGGGCTGCCGCTGCAGAAGCCGGCGAGGGGTCGGGCGATCGCACTGACGACCCTGAGGCCGCAGGAGCGCCGGGCGCTGCGCCGACCGCCGATCCCTCTGCCGCTTCTGCGGAGCCGGGCTCCGAGGAGCCCCAGCCCGGCGCCTACTTGAAGGCCGGTGACAATATCTTCATCAAGCTACCCTGGGCGTCGAGCTCCAGGGCGCCGGTCGAGGGGGAGACTTTCGACGGGGAGGTGCTCGCCTCTGCTGGACTGTCGTTGGTTGACGCGCCCAGCAACAGCAGCGGTGAGCCTGAGGAGGAGCAGCTGCTGCGGAAGCTGCTGTCACTCTACCGTGCCCGGCAAGCCAAGCTGGCTTCCCGGGAAGCGCTTGTCGTGAAGGCGAGAGTTGACATGGAGAAGCGCGCGGAGGAGCTTCGGGGCCACAATCAAGAAGCTCTCCGGTCCCTGGCGCAGGAGCGGGAGCGACTCGACGAGGAGCGCACGGCCTTCCTTCTCGAGAAGGCCGAAGCTGAGGAGGAGCAAAGGCTGGCCGCTGAGAAGCAGTCCACGCGGGAATGTGAACTAGTGCAGCAGAAGGCCAACCTCGACAGCTACGAGGAAGAGCTCGCCGATCGTGAGCAAGCACTTGGCGGGGCGCTCAAGGAGGCAAAGGACATTGCTGCAATTGCAGAGGCCGCCAAGAAAGAGCTGGAGGAGAAGGTGGCGCAGCTAGAGGCTAACATTGGGAAGAGCGGTGAGGAGCTTGCCGCGCTCAAGCGTGAGCGTGAGAAGGATGCTGCCGCCCACGGTGAGCTGCAAGGTCTTCTCGCTGAGAGGGGCAAGGAGCTCAGCGCCGCCAAGGATTCCAAAGCAGACCTGGAGCTGAAGCTGGCCACGCTGACGCAGACGCTGGAGGCCGCCAAGGAACGGGAGAAGACCTTGTCGGAGAAGGTCAAGGCTGACGCGGCGCTGCTGGAGAGCATTGCAGTTACCCAGAATTCGTTCAGAGACACTATGGAGCACTGGACCGAGGGTCTGGTGAACATTGCCGCAGTCATCAACGAGGAACTGGCGCAGCTGGGGATGGAGGACTTTGGGTATCCTTCCGACGAGAGTCTTCAACCCAGCGCCAAGCTCAGCCTGTTCTTCAAGGGCGTGGCGACGGCACTCCAGCGGCTCCGGGAGAGGATCCCGAAGCAGCTGGCCGACGAGTCGTGCAAAATCTGTGTCGGGGTTCTCCAGAAGGTGTTGATGAAGGTGGCCTTCCGCAACCCAGGCCTCAGCTTCACCAACGTCCTCAGGTCCTTGCCGCCTGACGCCGATCTGGATGTGCTCAAGGCCCTTGTCGCACCCATTGTGGACAAGGTGAGCGAGATCAAGAGGGTCGAGGGCGGACGCATAGACTAGGCTGTCCATTTCTTCTTTTCCCTTGCCGCTGCTAATCATGTTACGAAAACATTCTGTTAGAGCTGCGACAAGTTATCTTGCAATATAACTTTATTTCTGTTATCAATTGCTATGTTATTTCCTTTACTAGATTCCTTCCTTTGTATGTTTTTACCCTACGCTTCTAGGGAACTTGTCGGCGCAGGCACCCGAGCTGCGAGCGCTGAGTGCGGAACTTCAGCAGCCTGCTGGCGGTGCTGCCTCCAACAAGAAACCTTGTCGCGACTAGATGCAGCATGCTTAAGCTGTTGAGCGGACTCAAAACAAAGTAAGGGCGCAACTAGCCACGAGTCGGTTCCTCCGCGCACAGGTTTTCCATACAAAGCAGGGTCGTTCGAGGAAGATAACTCAAAAATTTAAAAACTGATTGCTCAAACTTTGGCAACTTAGCTTTTCTGTCATTTGCTTCCCGGTAAGGCAAGTCTTTGCTTGAACGACGCCTGGCCCATACCACAATCTTTTCCTTCCCCCCCGGCAAACTTGTGTGCGAGAGAGCCTTCTTTTCCTTTAAAAAAGGAGAAAGAAGAGAAAATAATAATATGGAGCTCTTCGGCTCGTTACTGCTTACCGGATGTAGTTGCTGCACAAAGTGTCAGATAATCGCATGCAAGAAAGGAACTAATGCATGAAATGGACAAGTTGTGCGGAGCACATGGGGTTCTTTTTATGCACGGGATCTGCGCCCGGCTTTGTACAAAGGATTACATGCAATGGCGGTAAGACTTGTACAAAAGGTGGTTGCCGGAACGGGGTTCCGGCAACCGCGCCCTATGGGAAAAACTTACAAAGATGTTCTATGTTCCAGGAGTTGCTCACCGGAATGCCATCTTCGGTCTCAAGGCGGACAGCGCCGGGCCTTGTGACTCGTTTCACCCGATAAGGGCCTTCCCACTTCGGCGTCAACTTGCTGGAATTCTTGGCGGACTGAACGCGCCGAAGAACAAGGTCGCCTTCCTCGAAGCTTCTGGCTTTAACTTTGCGGCTATGATAGCGGCGCAAAGCTTGCTGGTATCGAGCAGCTCGTACAGCAGCCTGAAGACGATCTTCCTCAAGGAGCAGCGCGTCGTCTTGTCGCAGCTGTTCTTGCTCAAGCTCATCATAAGCGAGCACTCGAGGTGATCCATATACGAGTTCCGTGGGGAGAACTGCCTATTCTCCATAGACTAGAGCGAAAGGTGTCTGGCCAGTGGCTCGATTTGGCGTCGTTTTGATCGACCAAAGAACCACCGGCAGCTCCTCGATCCAGTTCCTTCCGCACTTGTGCAGCCTGTCGAAAGTTCTGGTCTTGAGCCCGCGCAGCACTTCAGCATTTGCCCTCTCTGCTTGACCGTTGCTTCTCGGATGAGCAACAGAAGCGAAGCAGACCTTGGCGCCAAGGTCTTGGACGTACTGCATGAAGGTGCGGCTCGTGAATTGCGTGCCGTTGTCGGTGATGATCCTGTCAGGGATCCCGAAACGGCAAACAATTGACCTGAAGAACTTGACTGCTGACTGTGCTGTCACCTTCCTCACTGGCTGCACTTCCGGCCACTTTGTGAACTTGTCGATTGCGACGTACAAGTACTCAAAGCCCCCGACAGCTCGGGGGAAGGGGCCGAGGATATCGAGCCCCCAGACCGAAAATGGCCAGGATAAAGGGATCGTCTGGAGAGCTTGAGCTGGCTGGTGTATCTGTTTGGAGTGGAACTGGCACGCTTCACACTTGGTTACTTGTGCAGTTGCATCGTGGAGGGCTGTCGGCCAAAAGAAACCTTGCCGGAAAGCTTTGCCGGCAAGTGCTCTTGCGCCAATGTGGTGGCCACATATGCCTCCATGTATCTCTGCCAACAGCTTTTGTCCATCTTTCCGGCGAATACACTTCAATTTCACACCGTTGAGTCTTCTTCTGTACAGTATGCTATCGACAAACTGGTACATACTTGACTGCCGGGCTACTCTTTCCGCTTCTTCTTGATCTTCGGGAAGTTCTCCTATCTGAAGGAAGTGGACAATCTGCTGTGCCCATGCTGGAGCTTGTGGCTCGACAACAACGACTAAAGGCACATCTGCTGCTGCGGGAACATTCGCTTCCACGGCAAGGACTTTCGGTCCTACCGGAGCTTGATGTTCCCCAGCAAGCTTGCCGGAGCAAAACTTGTCGGGAGCGTCTGCTTCAACGGAACAAACCATAAGGCTTGCCGGAGCAGACTGCCCCTCAGCCTCCTTGGTGTTGATCTTGGGGACTTTCTTGGTGGCGGCTTCGGGGAGCTCTGCCGGAAAGTAGTCACCAGAAACCAACTTCCTCTTCTTGCTTTGTCCAGTTGATGGTGTTACGGATGGTTGAGTCAACTTAAGCACAAAGATCCCTGGTTCCACAGGTAACTTTAGTGCGGCGCACTTTGACAGGCCATTAGCAATGTCATTCTGAGCTCTTGGGATATACTCCATTTGTAGGCCGTCAAAGTGTTCTTCTAGCTTCCTCACTTCATCAACATATGCTTCCATCAACGGACTCTCGTAGTTCTTGTTCACTTGTCAGACGACAAGCTGTGAGTCACCCCTGACAATGAGCTTCTTGATCCCAAGGTCTGCTGCGATTCTGAGACCGGCAAGCAATCCTTCATACTCTGCAGTATTGTTGGTTGCTTGCTCTTTGGGAAAGTGCATCTGGACTACGTACTTGAGGTGCTCTCCGGTGGGTGCGACAAGCAGCACGCCTGCACCGGCGCCTTGCAGCGAGAAGGCACCATCAAAGTACATCAGCCACTCTTTGCTTGCCTCTTTGACGGGGATGCTCGTTTCTGGAATTTCTTCATCTAGGGTTGGCGTCCACTCTGCTATGAAATCTGCCAATGCTCTGCTTTGGATAGTTGAAGTGCTCTCAAACTTGAGGCCAAAGCTTGACAGTTCCAGCGCCCACTCGACAATCCTGCCTGTTGCTTCTGGATTTTGCAATATCCTCTTCAGCGGAAAGCGAGTGACGACTGTGATTTCATGTGCTTGGAAGTAATGGCGCAGCTTTCTGGAGGCCATGAGGAGGCCGAAAAGCAACTTCTACACACCAGAGTACCTTGATCTAGCCCCCTGCAGAAGGGAACTGACAAAGTAAACTGGACGCTGCACCATTCTCTTCTGCATCTTATCATACTCCTGCGCAGATCCATCTTTGTCGGGGCCAGAGCTTGTCGGCGAAGCCCTCTGCTTGTCGCTGGATGCATCTGCCGTGGTTGTTGGCTCATCATCTGCCTCTCTCTCCGCCACTAACGCAGCACTAACCACTTGATTGGTTGCCGCTATATACAGCAGCAACTTCTCTTGCGGCTTAGGCGCGACAAGTGTCGGAGTGGAGGACATGTATCTCTTCAAGTCCTGCAGCGCAGCCTCCACCTTCGGAGTCCATTTCATTGGACCTGCCTTTTTCAAAATTTTGAAAAATGGCAGGGCGCGCTCAGCAGATCTAGAGATAAACCTGCTGAGAGCAGCCACGCAACCGGCAAGCCTTCGTACATCCTTGACGCGCTTTGGTGCTTCGATCTGCTCAATGGCTTTGATCTTGTCGGGATTGGCTTCAATTCCCTGCTGAGACACGAAGAACCCGAGAAGCTTGCCGGAAGGGACTCCAAACACGCACTTCTCGGGGTTAAGCTTGAGGTTGATCTTGCGCAGATTTGCAAATGTCTCGTCTAAATCTTGAATCAGGGTCGCCTTGTTCTTGCTCTTGACCACTATGTCATCCATGTAAGCTTCCACATTTCTGTGCATTTGCGGCTCAAAAGCATGGCGGACTACCCTTGCAAATGTTGAACCAGCATTCTTCAAACCGAAAGGCATCCGTACGAAGCAGTACGTGCCACACGGGGTGATAAATGCGGTTTTCTCTTCATCCTCTTCTACCATGAAGATCTGATGGTATCCTGAGTATGCATCAAGAAATGAAAGCATATCACATCCGGCTGTGGAGTCAACAATCTGGTCAATGCGCGGCAAGGGAAATGGGTCTTTGGGACAAGCTTTATTAACATCAGTGAAGTCAATACAAAGTCTCCATTTCCCGTTAGCCTTGCGCACAACAACAGGATTGGCCAACCACGTGGGATGGAGCACTCCTCTGAGAAGGCCTGCTGCTTCCAACTTCTTGATTTCTTCTGCGATGAATTCTTGGCGCTCTACTGCCTGCTTCCTGACTCTCTGCTTGACGGGCTGCGCATGAGGGTAGACGGCAAGGTGGTGCTCAATTACTTTCCTGGGAACACCAAGGATATCAGACGGTTGCCACGCAAACACGTCGACATTCGCCCGCAGGAAAGCAACGAGCGCGCTTTCCTATTTGGGGTCAAGAGTGGCGCTGATGGTGAAGGTACCACCAGGGCCATCCTCCTTGGCGAACACCTTGTTGGTCTCAGGTGGAGCTGCCATTGCCTTCTTACACTTGCCGGTGGAGCTCGATGGTGCGTCCTCGACGGTAGCACAGCACTCCGAAGAGGTGCGCTTGCCGGAGTGGGCATCAGAGCTCTTGCCGGACTTGGTCTTCTTCTTCCCCCCGGGAGCTTCAGCAGCAAGTGTCTTGCGTTCTACTGCGGCTGCTGCTTCCCGGTAGATCTTGTCGGCACAGAAAAGAGCATCCTTCTTGTCGCCAGGGACAGAGATGACACTTATTGGGCCTGGCATTTTCAGTACGTTGTACGCATAGTGAGAGGCTGCCATGAAATTGGTGAGTGCCGGACGGCCAAGGATTCCATTGTAAGGTAATGGAAAGTCGGCTACATCAAATGTGACCCTCTCAGTCCTGAAGTTCAGTTCGCTGCCAAATGTTACCGGCAACGTGATCTTTCCCTTTGGCTTGCTCCTTCCCGGGTTGATTCCTTGAAATGTGCCGGTCTCTTCGAGCTCGCTGTCAGGGATCTGGAGTTTCTGGAGCACCACGGAGGAGATCAGGTTCAAGCCGGCCCCGCCGTCAACCAGCATCTTAGTGACCTTGAGGTTGCGGATTGTTGGTGAAACCAACATCGGCAAGCACCCGACCGCAGTTATGCGATCCGGGTGGTCCTCAATATCAAAGATGATAGGCGTGCCGGACCACTTCAGAGGCTTGCGTGACTCGACGGGTGGTTCTGCCGCATTAACTTCCCGCACCCACTGCTTGAGCTGACGGTGCGAGGTATGCAGAGAAGCACCACCATCAACGCACGGGACCTCTGTGGCTTTCTGGAACTCCTGCTCATCAGTCTCCTCATCATCCATGTCTTCATCGTCGTTATCATCTTCATCTTTGTCGCGGCCGCGGGGAGGTCTGTCTCCTTGCTGCCGCTTGGCCTTGCCACGACGTCCTCCTCGGCCGGGACGTTTCTTGCCGGATCCCCCAGCACCTTCCTGGGCCTTCTCCTTGTCACGCTGCTCGTATTCACCTTTCTGTTGCTCAACAAGCTGTTCGACTTTCTTACAGTTCTGGAGATCATGGCCCTTGGTGTGGTGGATCTTGCAATATTGCTTGTTGGTGCCGTCCTGCTTGTCGGTGACCGCCACCTCCGCGGCAACCTCCTTGCCGGAGTCACTAGCTTTGGCTTCCTTGGCGCCACCACCGTTGCTGGACTGCTCAACAACTAGCACCTCTTTGCCTTTCCTCCTTCTGTTGTTCCGCCGCCGGTTTTTCCTTGGCGGGGTAGCATCCTCACTGTCAGATCCTCCCGCTCCTACATTCTCTCCGGGGAGTCTCCTCCCTTCCTCAGCACGTGCACACTTGTCGGCCAGTGCATATAACTCACTGACGTCCCTAATCTTGAACATCGCCATTTCCTCCCGCATCCTGCGGTTCCGCACGTTCTGATGGAACGCGCTGATCACCGCGGCAGGGTGGACGTCTGGGATGTTGTGCTGCACACTGCTGAATCTCTGAATGTACTTGCGCAGGGGCTCTCCTTCCTTCTGGGCGAGCAGATGAAGATCACTCTCTTGGCCATGAGGCTTGTGTCCGCCTGTGAAGGTGCCGACAAACTGATGGCACAGATCAGCCCAAGAGGATATTGAGTTGTCCGGCAAGTGCATGAGCCAGGATCTGACATTGGGCTTGAGCACCAGCGGGAAGTAGTTGGCAAGGATCTTGTCATCCCGTCCCCCGGCAGCCTATACCGCGATGGTGTAGATGCTGAGGAACTCTGACGGATGCGTCTTGCCGTCGTACTTCTCCAGTACGTCTGGCTTGAAGTTTTTCATGCTGGGCCACTGGACTTGCCGCAGCTCACGAGTGAACGCAGGGCAACCTACCGCATACGGCAGATCGCCCGGTTCCCCTGGCGCATGCATGTCATCAGAGGGCCCAGCGCGCTTGTCGGATTGACGTCGCGCTTCTCTTTGGCGCTCAATGCGCGTTCGAGCATCTTCTTGTTGCCGATCATGAAGGACTTGGCGTTGATCGCGACGAGCTCGTGGATCCGATGATGCAGTGGAGTCGCTGTCGAGGTGGATCCGGCGAGTCGGCGATCTTGGCCTTCGGGTGGTGATTGCATGGTAGTTGCACCTCCACCCGTTTCGTCGCCACCGGCTCGCGCCCGGCAACCTGCCGCGGCGGCGACGCGCTCGGCCGCCGTGGAGTGTCGCCGTTGGCGTAGCCGATGAGACTCTGAATCGTGGCCCTCCATTCGTCGATCTTGTCCGACGTCGCAGGGTAATCTAGGAGAAGTTGAGCTCGCGCCAAAGCTTCTGCTGGAGTGGTGGGTGGCAGTGGCGGACGACGCGAGGAGCGGGACGTGCTCGAACTTCTAACTATGTTAGAAGGAGCAGTATCCCGTCTAGGCGACCGTGCCCCGCTCGTGCCAGCACGCTGGTGTGCATGCTGGTCTTGAGCGCCCCGAGATCCACCAGCTTGGTCTTGTCCTATCATGCGTATGGCACTGCTAGTGCCATGATGCTGTTGATCTTGCGCCTCCTGAGAGTGGCGTGGAACATGTACAGTCGCCGAGGTTTGTGCAGCCTTGTTCTTGGACCTGGTGGCATCATGAGCTTCCTCGTCGACGTCCATTCTTCCGCCGGCGTCCATTCCACCACCCGTTTGCTCCAACGGTGGCGGAAGCAACACGGACGGAGTGGCTGCCGCCGAAGTCTTCTTCTTCGGTGGCATGTTGATGTAGGGAATGAAGATCTAGCTCGTGTGAATGCCGGATCAGGTTCACACAATCTCGACGCCCCCTACCTGGCGCGCCAAAGATGTCGGGGAAACTAATCCACGAACACCTATGGGGCCGGCGGACCGGGCCCCTTTCGGTTCGGCGGGGGGCGGAGATCGCACGAAGAGCAGATCGAGGCGAAGGCACACGAGCAGTTTACCCAGCTTCGGAGCTCTCCGGAGAGATAACACTCCTACTGCTGCTTGTCTGGTTCTATTCTGTTCTTGCTCTAGAGAGAGAGCGTAGTGTCTTTCTGGGTTACGAATGAGTCGAACCGAACCCGAATGAGTCGAACCGAACCCCCTCTACGTTGCGCATGGGCCTCCTTTTATACGCTAAAGGGGTCACCGACAGGTGGGCAACGCAGAGAAGGGGACAAATGTAAAAAGTGGGTGGTTGGTACAGTTACTTGTACAGTGCACCCAACCTAACCCTGACGGCAGGGGACAAGGGCATTAAAGGCCCGTCTGAGTCGCCCAAACAGTGCAGAAAAGGACCGTTAGGGGCGCCACTGTTCGCCACGATGGCGATCTTGTCAACTTCGCATGCCACTGCGCACCGCTGGCTGCACAGCCTCCCGCCACGCGCGCCTGGAGAGGCCCCCAGAGCGACACGTTGGTGGATGCGCTGGAGCGTGGGCACAGAGTGGCCGCCTGCCGCGGCAAGCGCCTTGCCGCTGTTGTTATCTTGTCGGGTCCGGAAGCTTGTCATTCACCTAGCCTCGGGGTACCTTGTTTAGTCTTCCCGGCAAGCTCCTCTTGCTGGGGCCTTGTTGCCTTGCCGGAGCGCGTGGCGCGTCGCGGCAAGTTCCTTGGAGCGCCTTGGTTGGCCTTCCCGGCAAGCTCCTCTTGCTGGGGCCTTGTCTCCTTAGCTTAAATACTTTGTTCTTGGATGGCTCCAAGGGAACCTTGGAGGATCTTGGCGTTCGCCCGGCAAGCCTTGCCGCGGGGTGCTGCAACTGCCCGTGCACAAGTTCGGGGTACTAGGGAACCCCTATTCTAGTACACCGACAGATGAGCTAATCATATTTTCAAAAACAAAATAAGCCGAGTTTGTATCAGCTTTTCTCCATCTCAATCATTTCATCATATATCGTCATTATTTCCTTTCACTTGCATGACCGAACGGTGTGAATAATAATAAGAGTGCACATGCATTGGACTAAACTAGAATCCGCAAACATTTATTCAAAGGAGAAGACAAGGTAATATGGGCTCTGTGTTAGATCAACAATAATGCATATGAGAGCCACTCAACATTTTCATCGTGGTCTTCTCCTTACGACCCAAAGAAGAGGAAGAGAATTTCAAAGAAACACGCTGAAATATTTTTTTGGAGTTTTTGTTTTTTTGAAGAAAGTAAAACAAGAATTAGAAAAACTATTTACACGGGAAAGCTCCCAACAAGCAAAAGAAGAACGAGAAATCTTTTTAGGTTTTGTTTTAATACTACAACTAAATTAAACTAGAAATAAAAACTAAAAAGAAGCAAGAATGAATTTTTTGGATTTTCTGAAAGTTTTTCAAACTCACAAGAAGGCGAGAAAAATAAACTAACATGGATAATACGATGAAAAGTAAGAACATTGACAACTGAAATGAGTGTGTGAACATGAATGTAATGTCGGTGAGAAATACGTACTCCCCCAAGCTTAGGCTTTTGTCCTAAGTTGGTCTAGGGCCAAAGCTCGAAATAACCCTCTCCTCGATACTCAGGAGGGTCCTGAGGGTTCCACTGGTTGGCGAGCTCCTGTGGCTCCCACTGAAAAATGGGATCCTGATATGGATCAGGGACTAGTGCTAGCTCAGGTGTTGGAGGTTGTACAAGACCCCAAAATCTATAGATGTCCTCAAGCATAATAGTGTACCTGCCTGAACGAATATTGAACAAAGAAGAAGCAGGCAAAGCAATAGTCTCACAAGTACCCTGACTAAATACTAAGTTATAGAGGAGTCTCTTGTCCTTATCCTTCTTAATAAAATCGTGCGCTACCATAGTGTTATAGTTCAAATATCTAGTGGGCAGCAGCATCTCCTCCTCCTCAGCATGCCTAATGGGTATCTCAAAATGTTCACCAAGATGAGAGGCATAGATGCCTCCGAAGATGGGACCCTTCATGCGGTTTATGTTTAACCGACGAGCAACAACAGCGCCCAAACAAATAGTTCTTTCGCTATATAAAACATGGCACAAAATAGCAAGGTCCGGGGCACTAAGGCCTCCGCTCTCCCCATGACCAATCAAACATCTCCCGGCAAATAGTGAATAATAGCGTAAAATAGGAAAAATGTAAACTAGCCACTCTAGCTTACGACACTCCTCTCTCTTCCCCCATAGTAACTTCATCAATAAAATCCTCACGTCCCTAGGACATGTCTCTCTGACGTTGTCCTCATAAGGTATTTTGCAAACATTGCAAAAATCATAAAGTGACATTTGCTTGGGCACATCGTACAACTGAAATTCTAGTATAGGACGATCCTCCCTAGAATGGAAGTGGAAATTTTGCATGAAGGTATTAGTAAGTAGGAGGTATTGGTCACACTTATCATGGAGGAAGTCGGTGATGCCTGCATTCTCTGCCAAATAATAGAAATCCTCATAAATTTCGGCCGCCCTCAAGAATGCATCACTTGGCCATTCATACGGTCGAACCTCCGTAGTGCGAGGAAGGTTGTACTTGGGATTCTTCTTCTCTTCATTTTCATCTTCATTTGTATTCCGGCTTGAAGAACCGCTTAACCATCTCTTCATCATTTCTTGTCTTTTCTCTGAAATTTTCTGAAATTTTTAGTGACTCAAAATAAAATTGAACAAAACTCAACAAAATAGATAGAAACTACTCCTACAAGTGTCTAGAGGATATATCATGCATCAAAACTACTTTGGACCATATAAATTTGACATGCAAGCTCAAGAACAAGTTCACCATAGCAACAATATATAAAGCACTAGAAGAAAAACTAATTGGACCATTGGAGGAGTCACATACCGAAGAACAATCCCCCAAAACAGTTTTGCGAATGGAGCTTTGAGCAAGGAGATCGAAAATGGACGCAAAATGAGCTAGAACACGGGTTTTAGCAATGAGATGATTTTTTCTGGAGGAAGACGAGGTGGATGGGTGCTGGAATAAGTGAGGGGGACCCACATGGGACCCGCAAGCCATCCAGGCGCGCCCTATGGGCTTGTGGCCTACTGGTGTTGCCCCCTGGTGCGTTCTCAGTGCCAAAAATTCTTAAATATTCCATAAAAATTCATACTAAATTTTCAGGGCATTTGAAGAACTTTTATTTTCGGGACATTTTTTATTGCACGGATAATTTAGAAAACAGACGGAGAATAGTGTTTTGCTTTATTTATTCTAAATAATAGAAGTAAAAAGTTGGTACAGAAAGTTGTGCTTTCTAAATTCATCCATCTCATGCCCATCAAAAGGAATCCATTAACAAGGTTGATCATGTCTTATTAACAAACTTCTTCCGAATGACATGAAACCGGAGAATTTTTTAATAACACTAGGTTATCTCAACGGGGATATGCATGTCCCCAATAATAAGAATATAATATTTCTATTTAACAGTAGGAATAGGGAATTCAAAACCTCCAATAGCAATAGTTGAAATTTTTCCAATATAATTGATGCTATTAACTTGAGGTTGTTTCTTCGGAAAGTGTACCGTATGCTCATTACCATTAACATGAAAAGTGACATTGCCCTTGTTGCAATCAATAACAGCCCCTACAGTATTCAAAAAGGGTCTACCAAGGATGATCGACATATTGTCATCCTCGGGTATATCAAGAATAACAAAGTCTGTTAAAATAGTAACATTTGCAACTACGATGGCACATATTCACAAATACTGATCGGTATTGCAGTTGATTTATCATCCATTTGCAAAGAGATTTCAGTTGGTGTCAACTTATTCAAATCAAGTCTACGATATAAAGAGAAAGGCATAACACTAACACCGGCTCCAAGATGACATAAAGCAGTTTTAACATAGTTTCTTTTAATGGAGCATGATATAGTTGGTATTCCTCGATCTCTTGGTTTCTTTGGTATCCCTCCTTTAAATGTAAAATTAGCAAGCATAGTGGAAATTTTAGCTTCTGATATCTTTCTTTTATTTGTAACAATATCTTTCATATACTTAGCATAAGGAGACATTTTCAGAATATCAGTCAAACACATACACAAAAAGACAGGTCTAAGCAAATCAACAAAGCGCTCGAAATCCTCATCATCTTTTTTTTGGATGGTTTAGGAGGAAAGGGCATGGGTTTCTGAACCCATGGTTCTCTTTCTTTACCATGCTTCCTAGCAATGAAGTCTTATAACATCTTTTATTCTCAGGTTGTGGGTTATCAAGATCAACAGCAGGTTCAATCTCCACATCTTTTTCATTCCCAGGTTGAGCATCAACATGAACATCATCATTAACATTATTACTAGGTTCATGTTCATCACCAGGTTGTGTCTCAGCATAGGAAATAGAAATATCTTTTGGATTCTCAGGTGCGTCTACAGCAGGTTCACTAGAAGCATGCAAAGTCCTATCGGTTTCCTTTTTCTTTTTATTACTAGGACTAGGTGCATCGGTATTAATTCTCTGAGATTCTTGCTCAACTCACTTAGGATGGCCCTCAGGATACAAAGGTTCCTGGGTCATTTTACC
Organism: Triticum aestivum; assembly: GCF_018294505.1. Taxonomy (NCBI): domain Eukaryota; kingdom Viridiplantae; phylum Streptophyta; class Magnoliopsida; order Poales; family Poaceae; genus Triticum; species Triticum aestivum. The sequence continues at coordinate 411,305,769 of NC_057801.1, forward strand.
ACCCCTAGTCATAACTCTAACAACATTATCATTCACCACATTGTTCATCTCATTTAGCAAATCATTTTGTGCCTTCAGAACTTGTTTTACTTGAGTTTTATCATGGAAGCATGTTTACTAATAAGTTTGAGATAATTAATAGTTCTACACATGTAGTCACCCAAGCAGTCAAACATATAAGCATTGCATTTCAATTGTCTACTAACATATGCATTGAAATTTTCTTGCTTAACAATAAAGTTATCAAATTCATCCAAGCACTGGCTAGCGGACTTATTATAAGGGATATCACCTTCATCAAATCTATAGAGAGAATTTACCTTTACTACCTGTGTCGGGTTATCAAGACCATGTATTTCTTCAATAGGTGGTAAATTCTTAACATCTTCAGCTTTACTACCTTTTTATTTCATAGATTTCTTTGCCTCTTGCATATCTTCAGGACTGAGAAATAGAATACCTCTTTTCTTTGGAGTTGGCTTAGAAGGTGGTTCGGGAAGAGTCCAATCAGTATCATTACTCAATATGTTATTCAATTGTACTTAAACTTGTTCAATAGTTCATTCCCTGAAAACACAACCAACACAACTATCTAGGTGGTCCCTAGAAGCATCGGTTAGTCCATTATAAAAGATATCAAGCATTTAATTTTTCTTGAGAGGATTATCAGGCAAAGCATTAAGTAATTGGAGAATCCTCCCCCAAGCTTGTGGGAGACTCTCTTCTTCAACTTGCACAAAGTTAAATATTTCTGTAAAGCAGCTTGTTTCTTATGGGCAATGAAATATTTTTCAGAGAGGTAATATATCATATCCCGGGGACTACGCACACAACCAGGAGCAAGAGAATTAAACCATATCTTAGCATCACCCTTTAACAAGAAAGGAAACAACTTAAGAATATAGTAATCACGAATTTTTTCCTCATGAGCAAACAGGGTGGCTATGCCATTCAATTTAATAAGATGTGCCACAACAGTTTCAGATTCATAACCATGGAAAGGATCAGATTCAACTAAAGTAATTAACTCAGGATCGATAGAGAATTCATAATCCTTATCAGTAACAAAGATGGGTGAAGTAGCAAACTTAGGATCATATTGCATTCTAGCATTCAAAGATTACTCTTTCCACTTGCAAAGTAATTCCTTAAGATCATCTCTATCCTTACAAGCAAGAAAGTTCCTAGCTACCTCTCCATCCATAACATAACCCTCAGGTATATCAGGAAATTCATATCTAGGGGAGCTAGGTCTAGCAGGTGTTTCAAAGTTTTCAGTTTCAATAATTTCATCAGTTTCAGAAATATCATCAGTTTCAGCATTAACTCTAGCAAGTTGTTCATCGAGAAATTCACCCAGTGGCACAGTATTATCAAGCAAAGCAAGAGTATCATTATAAGAACCATGCATAGCAAAACTAGCATCATCAATTACTTGCGACATATCAGAATGAATAGCAGGTGGTGGTGTCGCAAGCTTACTCAAAACAGAAGGTGAATCAAGTGCAGAGCTAGATGGCAGTTCCTTACCTCCCCTCGTAGTAGAGGGATAGATCTTGGTTTTGTTATCTTTCAGATTCCTCATAATGATCAACAAATTTAAATCCCAAGTGACTTAGAGAATAGAGCTATGCTCCCCGGCAACGGCGCTAGAAAAATGTCTTGATAACCCATAAGTATAGGGGATCGCAACAGTTTTCGAGGATAGAGTATTCAACCCAAATTTATTGGTTTGACACAAGGGAGCCAAAGAATATTGCCAAGTATTAGCAGCTAAGTTGTCAATTCAACCACACCTGAAAGACTTAATATCTGCAGCAAAGATTTTAGTAGCAAAGTAGTATGGAAGTAATGACAACGGTGGCAAAACAAACAGTAGCAGTTTTGTAGTGATTGTAACAGTAGCAATGGCAAAGTAACTTAGCAACGATCAATATGTGAAAAGCTCGTAGGCAACGGATTAGTGATGGATAATTATGTCAGATGGAATTCATCATGCAACAATTATAACCTAGGGTGACACAAAACTAGCTCCAGTTCATCAATATAATGTAGGCATGTATTTCGAATATAGTCATACGTGCTTATGGGAAAGAACTTGCATGACATCTTTTGTCCTACCCTCCCATGGCAGTGGTGTCCTAATGGAAACTAAGGGATATTAAGGCCTCCTTTTAATAGAGAACCTAACCAAAGCATTAACACTTAGTGAATACATGAACTCCTCAAACTACGGTAATCACCGGAAAAATTCCCAATTATTGTCACCTTGGGGTATGCAGATCATAACACGTAATAGGTGTCTACAACTTCCAAGATAGGATCAAGAACACAAATATATTCATGAAAACATGATAGGTTCAGATCTGAAATCATGGCACTCGTGCCCTAGTGATAAGCATTAAGCATGGCCAAGTCATATCAACATAAATCTCAGAACATAATGGATACTAGGGATCAAACCCTAACAAAACTAACTCGATTACGTGATAAATCTCATCAAACCCATCACCATCCAGCAAGCCTATGATGGAATTACTCACTCCTAGCGGTGAGCGTCATGAAATTGGTGATGGAGGAAGGTTGGTGATGATGATGATGGCGAATCCCCCTCTCCGAAGCCCCAAACAGACTCTAGATCTGCCCTCCCGATGAAGAACGGGAGGTGGAGGCGGCTCCATATCGTAAAATGTGATGAATCCTTCTCCTTGATTTTTTTTCTCTCCGGATGTGAATATATAGCATTAGAATTAGGGTCAGAGGAGGTGCAGGGGGCCCACAAGCCACCTAGGCGCGCCCCAGGAGGGCACGCCCCCCAAGCTTGTGGCCAATGGGTGGACCCCCTCTGGTTGATTCTTTTGCTAATATTTCTTCTATATTCCAAAAATATTCTCCGTAAATTTTCAGGTTAATCGAGAAGTTTTATTTCTGCACAAAAATAACACGATGGCAATTCTACTGAAAACAGCGTCAGTCCGGGTTAGTTTCATTCAAATCATGCAAGTTAGAGTCCAAAACAAAGGCAAAAGAGTTTGGAAAAGTAGATACATTCCATGCTATTATATTATCTGTTTTAGATGTTTTATATGCATTAATATGCTATTTTATATTATTTTTGGGACTAACATATTAACCTAGATCCCAGTGCCAGTTTCTGTTTTTTCCTTGTTTTTGAGCTTCGTAGAAAAGGAATACCAAACGGAGTCCAAAAGGAATGAAACCTTCGCGATGATTTTTCTTGGACCACAAGACACCCAGGAGACTTGGAGATCAAGTTAGAAGAGCCACGAGCGGTGACAAGGGGGGAGTGCGCGCCGAGGGGGGTAGGGCACCCCCTGCCTTATGGGCCCCTCGCGAGTCCCTTGACCTAACTCTTCGTCCTATATATTCCCAAATATCCCCAAACCACCAGAAGCATCCACGAAAACACTTTTCCGCCGCCGCTACCTTCTGTACCCGTGAGATCCCATCTAGGGGCCTTTTCCGGCGTCCTGCCGGAGGGGGTGATGAATTGAGTTTTCCCTTTGAGACATTGTTTTGTCGGGTTGAATACTTTTACGGATTTGAGAGCACTTGATGTATGTCTTGCTATGAATACATGTGGTGACAATGGGGTATCATATTGATTCACTTGATATGTGTTTTGGCACTCAACTCGCAGATTCCCGAGGTGACATTGTGGTAATCAATGCATAGGGGTTGATGCATGTTCTCGTCTTTGTTTCTCCGATAGAAATCTTGGGGCACTCTTTGAGGTTCTTTGTGTTGGATTGAGTAGTATTATGAATCTGAAATTGTTTGATGCATATCATATAATCAACTCACTAATACTCACGGTGACATTGGAGTGCCTAGGTGACATCAGAGTTGGTTGATGTGTATCATATGGTGTTATTTTAGTATGAACTCTTGGTAAGATCAATCGGAAATAATATCTTTGGTGTTATTTTAGTATGAACCCTAGTATAGATTGATCGGAAAGAATAGCTTTAAGGTGATTTCGTACCCTTCTTATGTTCTCCGCTAGATAAGAAGTTTGGAGTGATTCTTCATCACACGTTGAGGGATGGTTATATGATCCAATTAGATTAGAATTGTTAATAGATTGCACTAGCGAAAGTACGAACCCTAGGCCTTATTTTCAAGCATTGCAATACCATTTGTGCACACTTTTGTTACTCGTTACCTTGCCGTTTCTTATTGTTACTATTACAAAAATCAATATCTACTATTCATATTACACTTGTATCACCATATCTTCGCCGACTAGTGCACCTATACAATTTACCATTGTATTTGGTGTGTTGGGAACACAAGAGACTCTTTGTTATTTGGTTGCAAGGTTATTTGAGAGACACCCTCTTCATCCTACGCCTCCCATGGATTGATAAACCTTAGGTCATCCACTTGAGGAAAAAATGCTACTGTCCTACAAAACTTTGCACTTGGAGGCCCAACACGAGTCTACAAGAATAAAGTTGCATAGTAGACATCACTGGTGTTATCCTCATGCCCCCCACATGCGACACTATTCGATACGTACTACAGATTATGTACACAGACTCCAACAACGTAACCGAATACGAAGCCTTTTGCATGGTCTTCGGATGGCAACCTCAATGGGTGTTCGGCGGCTTGAGGTGAGGGGATATTCCAACCTTGCCATCTCCCAAGTCAATGGTGAGTTCGATGCCAAGGACCCAAAAATGGCGGCATACCGAAATGTCGTCTTAAGAATATCAGCCCGGTTTGAAGGGTTAGAATTCCACCATGTCTCTAGAGATAGTAATCAAGCTGCAGATATCCTCGCCCACATGGGCGCCAAGCGTGACCCCGTCCCTACAAATACCTTTCTGGAGTGGCTCTTTAAGCCATCTGTGGTTTGGCAGGACGGGGATCTGGGTACAACAACCAATGGGCCCGAACAAATCATCCCTCCGGCTATTGAGCTAGACGACGAAATCATCGATGGCTCGAAAGTTGAAGAAACCACTTATGCTCACGAGGTCATGGTTGTTATCGCACCATGGATCGAGCCTTTCCTTGGGTACTTCATAGGGCAGGATCTCCCCAACAGTCAGGCCGAGGCACGACGCATAATCCGGTGCTCTAAAGCCTACAAGGTCCATGAGGGCGAGTTATATAAGAAAAGCTACTGGAGTCCTACAACAGTGCATGTCGGAAACAGAGGGGCGGTAACTTTTGGACGAGATACATGTTGGCATGGGCGGCCACCATGAGCTAGCTTGGGCCCTGGTAAGCAAGGCCTTCCGAGTAGGGTTTTTCTGGCCTACCGCTCGCCAAGACGCATGTACTCTAGTCCAACACTGTGTTGGATGCCAGCTATTCGCTAAGCAAAGCCACATGCCCCCCCCCACGGCTCTCCGAACTATACCAATTACCTGGCCTTTTGCAGTCTAGGGGTTGTACATGGTTGGACCACTTAAAGGGGGGACCAAGAAAAAGAATACCTACTGGTGATGGTCGACAAATTCACCAAATGGATTGAAGCAAAGCCAGTAACCTCAGCAAAGTCTAGACCAGTTATCGACTTTATATCTAGCGTGGTACACCGTTACGGTGTCCCTCACAGTATCATCACGGATACCGGATCCAATTTCACGGCCCAGGAAGTCAAAGACTGGTGCGCTACCATGGGCATCAAGCTTGATTACGCTTCGGTGTACCACCCGCAAACAAATGGACAAGTTGAAAGGGCCAACGGACTAATCATGAGCAACATTAAGCCTCGCCTAGTTCGTCCTTGAAACAACCTAACTATCACTGGGTGGGGGAGCTCGACTTCGTGCTTTGGGGACTGTGCACTACCCCCAACCTATCAACGGGATACACACCCTTTTGCATGGTATACGGCGCAGAGGCAGTCCTACCTTGTGACATTATTCACGACGCACCTCGAGTGCGCATGTATGAGGAAAAGGAGGTCAAGTTGGATCATCGGGACGACCTATATGCCTTGGAAGAGGAACGGGACATCACTCACACTCGTTGTACATTTTATCTGCAGCATGCCTGACGTTTCCAGAGCAGGCAAGTTTGGGCAAAGGCATACAACATCGGAGAACTCATCCTGCGCCTCCCTGAGAAGCAAAAGAACAAGCTCTGGCCTACATGGGAGGGCCCTTTCATAATTGATGAAGTGTTAGCACGAGGAGCGTACCACCTTCACAACCCGGCCGATGACCGCCTCGAACCAAACCCCTGGAACACAGTCCGGCTTCGGTGTTTCTACAGATAAGTGTGCCCAAGTTAGTCCACTATCCCTTTCCTCATTGTAAAATCCTTTTCTTTTTTATTTTGGATCATTAGCATCCCCCAGGCCCTGTTCGGATAAACCGAAACCTGTTTAGGCCCTCTTGATTACACATCTTCAAATGTAACACCTAGAATTTACCTCGGGGATCCTTTAAACCAGCCAATTAATATATTTCTGTGCACGTAATCATTTTTGTCGTGTTTGCACTCTCTTGAATACCTCTTCAGCCATCATATGCACCTATTTGACTTAAATTTTTTCCAAGCTGGGTTGCCTGGCTCCTGTGTTTACCTCCTACGTTCCCGATTGTTCGGCTAGGGGGTAAAGGGAGCACCTCTACGATTGTTATGACCGAGTCAGCCATGCACGTACCTCAGACAGGTGAAGGCGAAAGCTAGCGTTCTTAAGAACACAATGGGTCGGACATGAGGGAAATTATAAACATCTTGGTGTCCCTCACCAACACTTGGGGATTCGGCCCCCGCATCAATTATTCGCATACCTCGGGTATCCAAATACAAACGTCTGCACTTGGCACGACAAACCTAAAGAAAGGAACCCATCGAGGAACTATTTTCTTCGGAAGATGCTTATTACTTTAAACAGTAATATAACATAACTCTCTGCATGCGTTTTTGTCTGTTTTTCACCCAAAGGCCGAATTGCCTGGTTACCAAAAGTGATTTTCCTGCTTACCTCAAGTCGCATAGTACGGAACACTTCCCGATCATTGGTCGGGGAGGCGGAAGCCGATGGACAGTTAAGACAATGTTTTATAGTTCGGATCGAGACGTTCGATGTAAAGTACATAGTTACATAGAATCAAACACATCACTCTTTGTCCACATTGTCAATTATGCTATCTAAAGCACAATCTCGCTGGGACAATCGAGCTGCAAGCATTACTTGGTCATAAACCAAATGAAGGGGTATTTCCTGCCCATCCGGCCCTACTGGCCCTACACGAGCCATATGCTCTGGCTCGAGTTTCCTGAATCGGGTTTTCACCATGGCCCATGCTTCTCGCGCCCCCTCCTGACAGGATGATATTTTCTACAACTCAAAGCACCGACAAGCTCCCTTAAAGTGATTCGCCAGTTCGGCCATATCATCCGGTGCCACTTTGGTCGGCCATAATGCCTTCACCATGTTCTTCATAGCCTTTCGAGCTTTCTCATGAACCATAGACAGTTCCTTCAGCACGTTCTTGCCAGAGGACTGAACTTCCTCTCCGGGCCGGCCAGTCAGGAGACCTAGCATCAAAAGCATGGCATATATTTTACATTCATGTGTGGTGCAAGTTTATACTTATCCAAAGCTTACAGATAAACTCACTGAATATGCCGTTTCTAAAGCTCTAGTTTTCTCCATGAACTTGCGCCAATTGAGTTTTTAGACTCTCCAGTTCTTCAGCTTGTTGCTGGTTTTCCGTCTTCAGTTTGTTGGTCTCTCTCGGTGTCAAAACCGGCGGATCTCGGGTAGGGTGTCGTGGATTTGTCACGGCAGATGTCCTCATGAAAGGACTTAGTCGTGGAGCCATCGCTACGGGTTAACTTGAAGGGGTTAAAGCGGACACAAAGACACAAGGGTTTATACTAGTTCGGCCCCTTCGATGAAGGTAAAAGCCTACGTCTAGTTGTGATGGAATTGATGTGGTTTCGATGGCTAGGGAGCAAACAAGCTTCGCCTAGGCTCTAGTTGTTGTTGTCTGTCCTTGAACCGCCGCCGGGTCGTCCCCTTATATACACGGGTGACGCCCGTCGGTCCACAGAGTCCCACACCGATTCATACTCGTATCCCGGTTGGTCTCTCTCTATTCCTAACGTACAATGCAAGTTTACATATCAAGCCGGTTTACGGCTACAGGTTCTAAACGACTACAGGCCTTGGGCCTTCATCTGCTTAATCACCTTTAAACTACTAATGAAGCTAACCCGGCCCAGGTAGGCCGGTTCACGCCTAGTGGTAATATCCCCAACATTAGGCCTCAGATTGATTTGAACTGGTTCATGTCAATCCTTCACAAAAATCTTTGTCTTCAACATCTTCTGGTAATTGGTAAACTGCCATGTCGTCATCATCTCTGGTTGCTGTAAACCGGCATGACGTCATCATGAAGTTAACATTTATGACGCCTTCTTTAATAGATCTGCGATACCCAAGGCAGCAGCTCCACTTCCGAATCTTGTGGCTCCTGGATTCGCGCGCCTGACACACGTCCCCTGCCTTATAAATAGGACCGAAGGGTCATTTCCTTTTCTCCCCTTCGTCTCTTTCTCTTCGTCTTCCTCGCGTCGCCAGCCTCGGAGCTCCGCCACCGCCATTGACCTCTGCACCGTCTTGGGCCGCTGCATCAACCTGAACGCTCCGGAGCACTGCGGTAGCTTTCCGCGTCTTCCTCGATTCTGGTAAGCCTTCTGCTCTTCTTAACATAGATCTATTCTAGGGTTTCGTGTTCTTGCCGTGTTCCTCACTTGTTCATGCTCGTACCCAGACTCCTGGATAGATCTGTGAAAACCCTACTCTGATTAGCAGTAGCCTTTTAGCATCCACCTGTAGTTTCACGCTCAAGTCCATAGATCTCATCTACATACCTGCCCATTGATTCACTTCCGTTCTGCTTTAATCTTTTCAATATTTTCTGTTTTTCTGAACTTGCTTCAGATCCATTGCTGCAATAAGACCTTGTGAAACCTGTTTCTGCATACTTAGCCATCCGCAACCTCAATTGTTTTCAATGTTTAGATCAGGCGGTTTAACTTAATATATAAAAAGTTAATAAACCGGTATATACCATTAGTCCCCTTGTTGAACCGCCAGAACTCTTTAGCCATATGATGCCACTTCATAAAAATCCGGTTTAAATATACTGCATCCGGTTTAGCATTGTTCATACCAGCACCTTCTTTTATCCAACATGTTCTTGAACCGGAATCACCTATTTCTTGTAGATCTCACCATGGCCAAACAAGTATATGAGTGCAACTGGGTTCCTTCTCGCGTCACAGAAACTCAGCTGGATGATTTAGTTTCGATCGGCGCTTTAGACAGCAAAGATACTATCCACTGGAGGGTTCCTGGTGATGAATGTCCTCCCACACCTCAAGAGGGAGAGGTTGTGATCTTTGCGGACCATTTATCCCGGGGCTTCAAACCGCCCGGCTCTAAATTTTACCGGGATGTGTTAGCCAATTTTCAACTCCGCCCGCAAGATACTGGCCCCAACTCTGTTACCAACTTATGTCACTTCCAAGTACATTGTGAGGTATACCTTCAAGAGGAACCCACAGTTGAATTGTTTAGAGATTGTTTCCACTTAAACCGCCGCACAGAATTCACTGATGGTCCCAATACCGAATTGGGCGGTATGGCAATTCAGAAAAGGAAAGAAATCACTTATCCCCATGCCAGACTACACAGTCACCCCAAGGAGTGGAATGCAACATGGTTTTACTGCAAAGATACTTCCCCTGATGATGAAAATCCTTTGCCTGGCTTTCGTCCGGAGCGGCTCAGCAATACACACCCCTTCCCACAAAGGTTAAGTTCCAAGGAGAGGAGTAAATATGCTCCGCAATTATCCAAGCTCCGAGCCTTCATGGCCAACGGTTTAACAGGAGTAGATCTCGCACACTGTTGGATATCATGGAGCATACTGCCTCTCAGCCGGCGCTCCGGTTTAATGTGCAAGTATACTGGTAGCGTTGATGATCCACTCCGACACACCAACATCCAGCTCTCCGATGATGAAGTCACAGCGGCTGTGAAGAAAATGCTGAACGAACCGGAGCACCTCTGCGCTCAAACCGGCCTGCCCCCTTTCTGTGCTACCAACAAACCGCCAACTGTAAGATTTTGATTGTACTTTTTACTGAACCTGTTATTGCTATCTCTGTCTGACATCAATTGCTGCTTAACCAGGGTGATAATCCGTTTTGGAGCAAGAAGCTTCCACAAGACAAACCGGAGAAAACAGAACGGTCAACCCGGCTTAAGACCAAGGTTGTCAAAAAGCCTGCTAAAAAGAGGAAAAAACCACTTCTTCATCTGATCCGACTGTTGATGATGATGTGGGTAACTCGGACCTTGAGGTAGAACTCGATTCACTAGGCTTACTTTTTACACGCCTTATTGATGATGATACTTGTCAGGACAACGCTGAAGCCAGTAATGCTGATATCGCTGAGGTAACTATTCTCTCTTCCGATTCAGATCCTTTGCCTTTGCCAAAATTTCTCCAGGCAAACCGGAAAGTTAAATTTTCTCATCCTCTTGCTTACTTGGATCCCAAATTTCTTATGAAGACTCAGCAACATGAAGCTCTCCGCACAACCCGGCACAGCGGCCAGGTAGTTACCTCCGCCGGTTTACCAAACAGTCCGGTTCGAAAACGCCGCTCCGAGGTCTCCGACCTTTTTATTAATTTATGTCCTAAAGCGGGTTTCATCCGTCAACCTCTTAATCCGTCCGACTCCGATTATCAGGTTACTTCCCATTCTTCCTCTGGTGAATCGTCGGCCACTCAGCTGCCACCACTGAAAACGGTTCTTGGGTAAGCTAGACTGAACATATGCTTCTGGTATACCACGTTATAACTTATGTTGTTCCTTGACTCTTTGTTTCTCTTTCAGGGCTAAACCTAAACCAAGCAAGAAAGCCCGCCTGAATAAAGCGGCCGAGGAAGACACTGCCCCTGAACAGGATAAAACACCAGATCTTGAAGCGTTCGTTCCTGAGGATATTCCCAATGATCCTCCTTTGCAAGATGATGCCATTACTGATAAAAGGCCTATCGATACCTCAGTCCCTGTTGACCAGCCTGCCAGCTCCGTCCGGATTGATAGATCCTGCAGTCCTTCAAAGCCTGCCGATAAACCGACCGCGCCAACGCAAACCGGCGAGTCCAAGGATGATGACGTTGTAATTACCGGCGTAGGTCGCTTTGAACCAGGGAATCATATCGCTTTGGCCAAGCATACTGTGAAAGAAGATTTTTCTGCCATGAACAAAGGCAAATGGGATGTTGATCTGGAAACATATGCTGCTCTGAGTGCCCAAGATCTTCATTCTGGTTACTTGAACCGGCTATATACTAGTCGTGACTGTGAAGCTGGCATGGTAAAGATGATGAGAAAAAAATTTGAGGTAACTTCCTTGTGCTTCTTCTTTCTTTAATTACTGCCACTGTATTAATCCTCCTAGCCCCCAAGGGCCGGTTTGTAACCTTCTTCAAGCCGGGACTTGAATATAGTCCTCAATACTTTGAAATCCATCAATGTAGCCCCCAAGGGCCGGTTCAACTTAGTATAGTTAAACCGGGACTCCAATAAAGATTCTAACATCAGAACATAACTGAGCAAATAGCCATTAGCCCCCAAGTGCCAAGTTGAATACCTGTATTGAGCTTGGGACTTTGCGATTTAGTAATAGATGAAAATTGAAGGTGCATTAGCCCCCAAGTATCAAGCGTATAACTTGTTATGTGGTTGGTACTTCAAATTCTTGTACCGTTTGTTGAAAGCCAAGCACTGTCTTTATGCAGGCTGAAGTGAGGATCAAAGAGGACCGGATTACTGATCTGCAGGAAATTTTGAAAACCCAACAAGCTGAAACCGACAAGGCAAGGGAAGAAATAACCAGCGCTTTGAGCATCACAGAACAGCTGAAGGAGGGCTTCAAGAAGGAGCGGACTGATTGGGCCACTGAGAAGGCCGATTTAATAAAAAGAGCTGAAAACGCTGAAGCTGCCCTTAAACCGGTGGTAGATGAGCTGACCGCCGTAAAGCGGCAAGTACATTCCATGACCGCTGCTATCTTTGGTAAGCTCCTTTTGGTTTCCTGGACAACTCTGGCCTGCTTATAATAGATCCGGTTTGTGATCTTTCCTGTATTGTTGCAGGTACACGCATTGGTCACTTAGGGTCAGATGTTCGGAAGAAGTTGAAGGCTGCCTACACTTTAATTGAACAGCTGTATACCGGAGCGCAACGGATCATCACCACTGCATCTCATAACAATCCGGCACCCACTTTAATCCAAGACACTCTTAATAGGTTGTCAATGCTTCCTGCTCGGATTGAAGAACTGAAAAAATCTGCTGCTCGAACCGGAGCCATTAATGCCTTGATCCGGGCAAAAGCATGGGTGCCGGATTTCGATCCTGGTGAAGCAGCTCAAGGCTATCCCAGCTTGAAGGAAGATGGCTCAGAGTTCAATGAAGATGATTTGAGGGCGATAAACCGTGCAGTACGCCCTCTGGCTTGTCAATTGGCTGAAGAGGCCGACTTGTCGCATTATCAAGCTCAGTACAATGAACAGAACAAACGAGTGGCTGCACCAATTCCTGAAGCGGAGAATCTGGTTCCTCCAATCTGTAAGCATACTTACGCTCCTGATATTGAACCGTCTTCTTTGATCCATGAAGAGGCTGTCTTTCAAGCTTTAATGGGAATCGACTGGTCCACTGTTGATTTCCAGCCAATGGATAGAGATGAGGAAGCTGAAGCGGCGCGGGACGACCCACAACCATCAGACCGGTTTGATGAGCAGGCTTGAACCGGAAGCCGGTTTAAACAACTGCCTTATTATGATCTGCCAAAATAACAATGATCTTATTTGGGCACCGCGTTGCCTTGTAATAGAATAGCCAATACTTCTATTTTAAACATGCCTTCGTGCATACGTACTGATGCTTTTGCTTGAAATCCTCAATTTATATTTCTTGCAATCAGAAAATCTTGAGCTGCGGTGGCGGTTATACCGCCAACCGGTTTATAACCTTGATATATATATATCAATGTATTTAAAACATATAATCAAATACCTGCCATCGATGGGCATAAAGTTGGCTTAGCCAGGCTTGAAACGGAGGTTTTATAAACCATTACCATCAAAGGGGAGAAAACAACTCCCGTGTTGTAAAAATGCTGGCTTCCCATGTAAACCGTGCTGGGTCATTATAAGCCCCCTGCTACTCCATGATTTTAACAGGAAAGTTAAACCGGGCATATTTCTTCGGATTAAAAATGAACTGAATCCCGTCAGCTGGACCGGTAAAAAGTGTTGTTGGTTTAAAGGAAACACAACAAAAATTGAAGAATAGCCATAAAAGAAATATGGAAGCAAAGGCAATGATAAAAACCGTTTGCAAAAACATGCTTTACTGAGCTGATCAGATGGTGTTACCACGGTCGGACAGGACCAAGCCCCCAATAGGAGTGACAATGGTTGAAGTCAGCCAGGTCCCCAAATGAAACTGTGGCATTTATGCCGATCAAAAGGCGTGGCAATGGTTCGGGTTCGACCAAGCCCCCAAGTGATTCTGTGGCCTTAGGCCAATCAAGAGGCGTGACTGGTTCAGACTTGACCATGTCCCCAAGTGATCTGGTGGCTTTCGCCTATCAAAAGGTGTCGCATTGGTTCGGACACGACCAAGGCCCCAAGTGATATCACAAAGCTTTTTTGAAAAGCAAATTTCAAGGGGTAAACCGGAGGCCGCTTTAAAACAGAACCACTCCATGTAACCACACATGATATGAAAGGACAGAGACCCCGCTTTAGCTGAGGCTCCGGTTTTATTATATCAATGATAATATATACACTGCCATAATATGTACATAGATAGAGCCGATGGCTCAAGTGTAGTAAGGCCGAAGATGAGCTATATTCCACGGCCTGTTGGTCTCCTCCTCTGATGTGCGTGAGTCTTTATGCTCTCGAATATCAATCAGATAGTACGACCCGTTGTGCAGATTCTTGCTGACCACGAAAGGTCCCTCCCAAGGTGGGGATAACTTGTGCATATCCGTCTGATCTTGGATGAGCCGAAGCACCAAATCTCCTTCTTGAAAAGTTCTGGTTCTGACCCGGCGACTGTGATAGCGACGAAGATCTTGTTGATAAATCGCCGAGCGGGCAGCCGCTATGTCACGCTCCTCATCTAATAGGTCCAAAGCATCTTGCCGTGCTGTCTCATTGTCCGCTTCAACATAAGCCGCCACACGAGGCGAATCGTGCCGGATATCACTAGGGAGAACCGCCTCTGCTCCGTAGACCATAAAAAACGGTGTGTATCCTGTAGATCGGTTGGGCGTAGTGTTGATACTCCATAGCACAGATGGTAGCTCTTCAACCCAACATCCCGGTGTTCTTTGCAATGGAACCATAAGCCGGGGTTTGATGCCTCGCAAGATCTCTTGATTAGCTCGTTCTGCCTGCCCATTGGACTGGGGGTGAGCCACTGATGATACGTCAAGTCTGATGTGCTCACGTTCACAGAATTCCTTCATAGCACCCTTGGATAAATTGGTACCATTGTCAGTAATGATACTGTGTGGAAAGCCAAACCGGAAAATCACCTTTTTAATGAACTGCACCGCTGTAGCTGCATCACACTTGCTGACAGGCTCCGCTTCAACCCACTTGGTAAACTTGTCAACTGCCACCAAAAGGTGGGTTTTCTTATCCTTGGATCTTTTAAAAGGTCCGACCATATCCAGCCCCCATGTTGCAAACGGCCAAGTAATTGGAATCATCCTCAATTCTTGAGCCGGCACATGAGCACGCCTTGAAAATTTCTGACAGCCATCACACCGTTTAACCAAGTCCTCCGCATCAGCATGAGCTGTCAACCAGTAGAACCCGTGACGAAACGCCTTAGCCACCAGAGACTTTGAACCGGCGTGGTGACCACAATCCCCTTCATGGATTTCGCGTAAAATTTCACAGCCTTCCTCAGGAGAGACGCAGCGTTGAAACGCCCCTGATACACTGCAATGATGCAATTCGCCATTGATAATGTCATAGATTTGGATCGCCGGACTATCTGCCTGGCTAGAGTCTCATCCTCTGGCAACTCTCCCCGGTTCATGTACGCAAGATAAGGAACTGTCCAATCCGGTATAATATGCAGGGCTGCCACCAATTGAGCCTCCGGATCAGGAATAGCCAAATCCGCTTCACCCAGGAGCTTGACTGACGGATTGTGCAACACATCAAGAAAGACATTAGGCGGGACCGGTTTACGCTGAGAGCCCAACCGGCTTAAAGCGTCCGCCGCTTCATTTTTTCGACGATCCACGTGATCCACCTGATAACCCTTGAAGTGACCTGCAACAATATCCACCTCACGACGATATGCAGCCATGAGTGGGTCTTTAGAATCCCAAGTGCCAGACACCTGTTGAGCTACGAGGTCCGAATCACCGAAGCACTTAACCCGACTTAGATTCATCTCTTTAGCCATCCGGAGACCATGGAGCAAGGCTTCATACTCAGCTGCATTATTAGTACAAGGGAACATTAAGCGGAGAACATAACAAAACTTATCACCTCGTGGGGAAGTTAACACGACTCCAGCCCCCGAGCCTTCCAATTGCCTGGATCCATCAAAATGGATAGTCCAATATGTGTGATCCGGCTTCTCCTCTGGTGCTTGCAACTCCGTCCAATCATTGATGAAATCAACAAGTGCTTGAGACTTCACCGCCGTCCGAGGCACGTACTTCAATCCGTGCGGCCCAAGTTCTATAGCCCACTTGGCAATCCGGCCAGTCGCCTCCCGGTTCTGTATGATATCGCCCAAGGGAGCTGAACTGACCACTGTGATGGGGTGCCCTTGGAAATACTGCTTCAACTTCCGGCTTGCCATGAAAACTCCATATACCAGCTTCTGCCAATGCGGATACCTTTGCTTGGATTCAATAAGCACCTCGCTGATATAGTAAACCGGCCGCTGAACCGGATACTCCTTGCCTGCCTCCTTGCGTTCTACCACAATAGCCACGCTAACTGCACGAGCATTGGCCGCTACGTATAACAATAACGGCTCCTTGTCGACCGGAGCTGCAAGAACGGGCGGATTGGCTAATTGCCGCTTCAAGTCCTCCAACGCTTCATCAGTAGCTGGACTCCAGATGAATTGATTTGTCTTTCTCAACATCTGGTATAAAGGGATGGCCTTCTCTCCGAGGCGGCTGATAAACCGGCTCAGTGCGGCGATCCGACCCGCCAAACGCTGAACATCGTTGATACACTTCGGTTTAGCCAGGGAGGTGATAGCCGTAATCTTCTCCGGATTAGCCTCAATTCCTCTGTTGGACACAAGAAAGCCCAGTAACTTGCCTGCCGGAACACCAAAACACATTTGGCCGGGTTAAGCATCATCTTGTAAACCCGCAAGTTGTCAAAGGTTTCCTTCAAATCATCAACCAGCGTCTCCTTCTGCCTTGACTTGACTACAATATCATCCACATAGGCGTGCACATTGCGGCCGATCTGTTTATGCAGGCAATTCTGTACACACCGTTGATAAGTGGCTTGGGCGCTCTTGAGCCCAAAAGGCATAGATACATAGCAGAAGGCTCCAAAGGGAGTAATAAACGCCGTCTTCTCCTGGTCCTTAACCGCCATTTTGATCTGATGATACCCAGAATACGCATCCAAAAAACTCAAACGCTCACAACCCGCCGTGGCATCAATAATCTGGTCAATGCGGGGGAGGGCAAAAGGATCCGCTGGACAAGCCTTGTTAAGATCCGTATAATCCACACACATACGCCAAGTGCCATTTTTCTTAAGAACCAGCACCGGATTAGCAAGCCACTCTGGATGGAACACTTCAATGATAAAACCAGCTGCTAAGAGCCTGGCCACCTCCTCCCCAATAGCTTTGCGCCTCTCTTCGTTAAACCGGCGGAGAAATTGCTTTACCGGTTTATACTTGGGATCAACATTAAGAGTGTGCTCAGCGAGTTCCCTCGGTACACCTGGCATGTCAGAAGGCTTCCATGCAAAAATGTCCCGATTCTCACGGATGAACTCGATGAGCGCGCTTTCCTATTTAGGGTCCAAGTTGGCACTGACAGTGAACTGCTTGGACGAATCGCCGGGCACGAAGTCAACAAGCTTGGTCTCAGCCGCTGATTTGAACTTCAGATCTGAATCATGCTCCGTAGTTGGCTTCTTCAAAGGGGTCATGTCCGCCGGATCAACATTGTCCCTATAATATTTTAACTCCTCCGTGGCACAAACCGACTCTGCATAGGCCGCATCACCTTCCTCACATTCCAAAGCAATCTTGCGGCTCCCATGAACCGTTATTGTCCCTTTGTGACCCGGCATCTTGAGCTGCAAATAGATATAACAAGGCCGTGCCATGAATTTGGCATAAGCCGGCCGCCCAAACAAAGCGTGATACGGGCTCCGGATCTTCACCACCTCAAAGGTTAGTGTCTCGGATCGGGAATCATGCTCGTCCCCAAAAGCCACCTCCAGGGCTATCTTACCAACAGGATATGCTGATTTGCCAGGCACCACACCATGGAACACCGTATTAGACGGTCTGAGATCTTGTCTGTTAGCCCCATGCGGCGGAATGTCTCATAGTACAGGATGTTAATACTGCTCCCTCCTTCCATGAGCACCTTGGTGAATTTATAACCTCCCACCTGAGGGTCTACCACTAATGCCAACTGGCCCGGATTGTCAACCCGGGGGGGGGGTGATCCTCCCTACTCCATATGATAGGCTGCTCTGACCAGCGTAAATAACGCGGTACGGCCGGTTCAACTGAGTTCACCGCTCGCTTGTGAAGTTTCCGGTCGCGCTTATCCAAGCTAGTTGTGAAAACGTGATACTGCCCATTGTTCAACTGTTTTGGATGGCTCTGATAACCCAACTGCTGCTGCTGCTGTTGTTGGTTGTAACCCCCTTGACTGCTCTGATTATTCTGGTTGTGATGACCGCCCTAATTAAAACCTGAACCAGAAGCTCCATCGTGGCTCGGCCCATGGAAATCGGATCCTGAGCCACCACCTGACCCATGGTTATATTGGAAGGCATTAGAGTTTTTAAACTCCTGCATAATGTAACAATCCTTCCAAAGGTGGTTCACCGGCACTTCCTTCGTCCCGTGTTTCGGACAAGGCTGATTCAACAAATAGTTTAAGCGATTCGGGTTAGGATTTGGAGCCCCATTATGATTCGCCGCTTTACCTCTGCGCCGCTGACCCTTGTCCTGCACATTAGTGTTAGCCACAAAGTCCATGCTGCCATCCGCTTTACGCTTGCCTCCGTTTCCATGGCCCGCCGGTTTGTATTGATGCCCCTTAGAGTTGCTATTCTTTTTTCCCTTCCCTGCTTCGTCATTGTCAGTCTCGGGATCCTTGGTACTATCAGAATCAGCATACTTCACTAAAGCGGCCATGAGAGTTCCCATGTCATTACAGAACCGCTTCATACGCCCCAACTTCTGATTTAGAGGCTTAAACCGGCAGTTGCCCTCCAGGGTTAAGATCGCAGAGTCAGCATTGATCCTGTCAGACGAGTGCAAGACTTCAGAAACGCGGCGTACCCAATGGGTTGTTGACTCTCCGTCCTCCTGAACACAAGCCGCCAAGTCTACTATGGACTTAGGCTGCTTACACGTATCTTTGAAATTCTGGATAAACCGGGTCCGCAACTGGGCCCATGAACTGATAGAATTAGGTGGCAGGCTCTTCAACCAAGTACGGGTTGTGCCTTCAAGCATCATGGTGAAGTACTTTGCACACGCGGTCTCATCCACATCCAGCATCTCCATTGCCATCTCATAACTCTCTACCCACGCTTCTGGAGATAAATCAGCGGTGTAATTCGGCACCTTGCGCGGGCCCTTGAAGTCTTGGGCAGGCGTACATTGCGTAAAGCGGGGACTAAACAGGGCACTCCCAAGCTAGATGCGACCCCTGGCCCGGCAGAGGTGGTAGGACGAACCGGTGTAAGCTGAT